>NW_016814423.1:3270310-3382665 GCF_001698545.2 Rhinopithecus bieti | reverse complement strand
TTTTTGAGACAGAGTCTTGCTCTGTCTCCCAGGCTGGAGTGCAGTGTGGTGATCTCTGCTCACTGCAACCTCCGCCTCCCGGGCTCATGCCATTCTCCTGCCTCAGCCTCCCGAGCAGCTGGGACTACAGGCGCCCGCCACCATGCCTGGCTAATTTTTTTGTATTTTTATTGGAGATGGGGTTTCACTGTGTTCGCCAGGATGGTCTCCATCTCCTGACCTCGTGATCCGCCCACCTCAGCCTCCCAAAGTGCTGGGATTACAGGCGTGAGCCACCGTGCCCGGCCGTGAGATTCTAGTTTCTTTCAATAAAATGCACTTATCTATTTGATTTGAGATGGTTCACTAGGCATTCTTTAAAAAAAAAAAGTTGCAAAAAATACTTGAAAGTTTTTTAGCATACAGCTAATGATTGATGCTTATTAGTTCCTGAGTTCTGCTAAGTTCTTGTATTCAATATAGACATATGAAAGGATCATTTTAAAAAACATGCCTTTAGGGAGATGCAATTTTATTACATGGTGGCAGCTCAGATACAAATGATCCAGTTTTACAAGTTAGGTCTAATTTTACCTGGTCACTCAGGCAGGCTCCTGACCCAAGCAGGCCTTGAGTATATATAAGAGCCCCAGGTCTCACAAGACAGCGCTGCCCTGGAAGGGTCCTGAGAAGACGGGATTGATGGATGTGGGAGAATTATATGGGATGCAGAGGGGAGCAAGGAGCCCTTTTTCCCCCAGTGACTCTAACCAGAGATACCAACTGCCTGGGGAGAGGGAGGCAGGCACTTACAGGGTTATCTCTCTCTTTCCATCCATAGAAAGGTGACAAGTGGCCCCTGGGGGAATATGGAGGATTTGTGAGTTTTCCAGTCTGGAGTCTCAGGATGGTATGGTAGAGACAGGGAGAATCTTGGACCAGATAACCCAGACCCTTGGTTTCTTAGTGAGTAGAACTTAAGATTCTGAAATTATATAAGTGAAAAAGAACACTATAAAATTCAGGACTTAAACTGATAATTATCTCACCGACCTCCAGACTTGGATTTGAGTAAGGAGGAGTAAATGCCAGGAATGCTTGGAAAATATAACTTTCACTGATATATAACAAAAAAGTTCTAATATCTTTCTCTAAAGACGAAGCCCCAATCCAGACATGGTGGCTCATGCCTGTAATCCCAACACTGTGGGAAGTTGAGGCAGGAGGATGACATGAGACAAAAGGTTCCAGACCAGCCTGCATAATATAGGGAGACACTATCTCTACAAAAAAAATTAAAAATTAGCCAAGTGTGGTGGCACACACGTGTAGTCCCAGCTACTCAGAAGGCTGCGGTAGGAGGATTGCTTGAGCCTGGGAGGTAGAGGTTGCAGTGAGCAGAGATTGCACCACTGCACTCCAGCCTGGGTGACAGAGTGAGACCCTGTCTCCCCCGCAAAAAAAAAAAAAAAAAAAGATTTTAATTAAAATTTAGAAAATGAAGTCCCTTACACCGTCTGAAATGATATAT
Organism: Rhinopithecus bieti; assembly: GCF_001698545.2. Lineage (NCBI taxonomy): Eukaryota > Metazoa > Chordata > Mammalia > Primates > Cercopithecidae > Rhinopithecus > Rhinopithecus bieti. The sequence goes on along the minus strand of NW_016814423.1, from coordinate 3,381,155 downwards.
AGGGAGTTTTCACATTTTCAGTAATTCAAAGAGAGCATGAGTCAGGGCCTCTGATATAGAGCTGGTTCTGTCACTTGCCACAAGAACACCATCTCAGTAGGCAGATTTTCTGAGCTTTCGCTTCTCTGCAAAATGAGTGATGAGCTAAGTGGTACTATACTCCATGAGGATATCTCTATTTTCTGGTAAGATAAAAGGTCAGAATAAATAAGAATTTTCCAGAGGCCTACATAGTCAGGATAGGGCAGGAATACCACCAAAAAGCAGTCCAAGAGCCTATAAAAATATGTAAATGTAATAGAGCCATTATAGTAAAGGCACAAATAATAATCAAGTCATGGAGGAAAAGACAGAGGGAGTGGAAGAGTTGTAGAATGTTCTAAGTTGAAGATACACATGTGATTACGCTTCCTTGTTAGTCCAAAAAAGGGGACAACAGGACAATTATAATTCTCCATAGCTAGTAAAAGGAAACTTAATAGTTTGTCAAAGGAGAGATACTATAAAATAGCCTCAAAATCTAAACAGAATTTGTTGTCTGGTTCATTATATAAGAAATGGTGAAAAACACAAATGACAGTATCAGTAAGAACAGATTTTCAAAGCTCCAAAAATGTCTTTCATGATGTCTCTTTCTCTTGAAGAGATCTCAATAACAACAAAACACCACCACGAATAAGGATCATAATAATAATGAACCAAGGGACCTAAAATAAATAACATGACTATATTGCAATAGACTTTTGGTGGTCAGTATTTCCCTTAGACAATACTTCTCAAATATCAACCATCTCAGACTGGCATGACTGGGCAAGGCCTATATACATGCAATGAAAAAGCACTATAAATGATTGCTGCTATTATTATTAGGCCATTCAACTTATATGAAGCAGTCATTAGATTAATTAGAATGACTTCATTTAGGCAAATGACTTGCTAGAGACTCACTTCCAATATGCCTTCTGAGTAGCCACAACTTACCCACAGATGGTTTGGCCATTGCAGGAGGTGGCCAAATGTTGGGCGGGGTAGCCATCTTTTCTCTGGAAAAGATGGGTTGGTAAAAAAAATAATATGGATTATTATTTGGAACCATCTGGAAGGAGTCAATATGTTCAGGGTTTGCTAGGCCAACGCATAAGTTTCTATGAGCTGCTGAGGTTTCTTGAGATTTGTCTGGTGTGAGATTGGATAGGAACTTGTGCCATAAGTTTCCTAAGAAAAATACATGTTTACTGGTCCTACATTCATTTACATACAAAACAATTATATGAAATAATTATGCAATATGAAAGCTTATATTTGTTTGACAATGATAATTTTGTAGAGATGACTCCAGAATTTCACTCAATCACATAGTATTTGATAAGTTGCAGGTCTTAAAATGTAATTTTCCATTTTTTTTTAAAGCAAATGAAGACTCACAGAAACATTCTCCACTTGCATCAAGATATTGATTACCACTTTAGTTATAATAGAAAACATTTGGAAATGTCTACATAAACAAGAAAAAGGGAAATAAGGGGATTGTGGGTGTATCAGTTAGCTACTGCTGCCTAACAAACTGCCCCCAAACCTTGTTGTTTTGGATTAAAACAACAAGCCTTTGTTTTTGCACATAAGCCTACAAATCAGCTAGGGGTTTCTTTTAGTCTCAGCTGAATTCATGCAACTGAGGTCAGCTGGCAGTTCGGCTGGGAGCTGATGGGTCTGGGAAGCCTTAACTGTGATGACTGGGAAGACTGAGGTTTCTGAGGTTTCTTTCCACTCATTTGTGATTTTTCTCAAATCTCAATGATGGTAGTTTGTCTACAGCAAGATTCCAAGGAGGCAAGCAGAAGTGCACAGGCTTCTTGGGGCACAGGCTTGGAATTGGCACCCCATCACTTCTGCTATATTCTTTTGGTGAAAGCAAGTCACAAGGCCAGCCCATATTCCAGGAATTGGAAAATAAACTTCACTCCCTAATGGGAGAAACTGCAAAATCACATTGCAAAGAATGTAGAAACAGGGAGGGGTGAAGAATTAGGAGCAGTTTTGCAATCTACCACAATGGTATATTCACTGGGTGGATTCTTCTCCAGTCATTAAAAATGAAGCCTACGTAGCAAGTTTAGGAAGTTAAAAGGACAAAAGAAAATATTATGTGTTAACTTTTGCTACAGCCATATGAATATACATGCAAAAGGTTAGAGAAAATATACATAAACGATGGTTGTAGAAGGTTGGCAGGATGTGTGTTTTTAACTATTTTTTAAAAAATATTCTGACAGCTTTAGTGGAGAACTCAAACCTCTTGTCATATCTGCGTGTGGCATAAGCCACATTTCTTCAATAGGATTTGGCTGAAGTAACCAGTGAATTAACAAAAGAATTATGGAGAGAAAAAGTAAATGACCTATTTTTTGTTCTTTTTTGGACAAAATGATTCAACCCAGAAATTCCATGCCAAAATATTCAGCTGACAGAAGGAATTTAATGTGACATAGTATGCTTGCTATTTCTAGGGGAATGGCATTAGAGCTTGTAGAGTACAAAGCAAAAAGCCTTTGGCTGTTAAAGTATTTTGCACAAGAGTGAAAACTTTCATTGTATGACTAAATCAATGAAGATTATCCCCTCAGTCAGAATTTCCTTTGTCTGCACGTGTACTCTCCGGGCATCTATTCTTGCTTTCGGTTCAGTAGTCGAGTCCTCAAGTAAATGACTCAATTTAAAGTAATGCTGAATATTGCGTTGAAGTTACAGTGTAGATATTGATTTCATGGCCTGTGACTCCTTCTGAGGTCAGTCATTGACCAGCACTTTGAACTTGGTCTCACCGGTTGACGTTAGCCACCCCCAGTATTGTCCTCACTAGTTTTAATTTAATGATTCTGTGGTTCTAATCCAAACCTTCTCCAGAGTACAATTTATTCTGGATTGCTTTCGACAGGACTTACCTGTGGCCTTTTTAGCAAACAAACTGTGGTAGGTGATGGAAAGTCTAATGCATACTTATACTAGTGATGGGCCCTTATATGTGACCAAAAGACACAATTCTCAAGGTACAGCAAATGAAACCAGATTATAGAAATCCACAGCTAAAAGGCACTTTAGCATCCAAGGAAAATCAGTTCCAAGGGCTATAAATTATTTGCATGTGTTTCTGTCCTAAAATTAGTTGCAGAGAGGTTGCTCCAAGTCTCATCTCCAAGTGTCTTCTCCACTGTCCTCTTGTCCCTAGAGGATTCTTTGTCACCTTATAGACAGCAGAAGGCTGGAAGCACCAGTGCCCCCAAAACATTGCGTAGAACTGGTCTAGGCAAGAGGAGAATCACTGTATGAAACAGGGGGGGCTCGTGCCCCATTTCTCCCTGCCTCTTGCTTCCACTCAGAGCTCCAGAACCAGTTGAGGAAGGATTATAAAAGCTGGCAGTCTCTTGCCACCCTCACTCTCACCCTTCTCAGATTCTTGGTTTAATCCTCTAACCCAACCCAGCTGCTATGTGTCCTCAAACTCATTCCTCCCAGTTCTTAGCAAAACGTGTGCTCAGGGCCTTTGGTCTTTAAACGCATATCTTATTTAAAGCTCAAAGTGCAATCCTGTTCCAGGGATTTGCATGATCACAAGGATGGACTCTTCAAGGACTGTAACTCATAAAGGTTGACTTCATGAATGAACCTAAGGGAAGGGGAAAATGCCCAGCAGGTAACTTCAGGACTGAAGCAAGTCGGGGGACAGAAGTGAGGTTCTCCAAAGTGGCACTGGGAAAAATAATTTTCACATCATGCCTCCCAATTTAGAGCTCAGAGAAAAAGAGACACCAAATCACTGTATGCTTTGCTTAATAATGAAGAAGAGTTTAGCAAGCCTACGTGCCTGACACTCTACCAGCAAGGGTCTCAAGGTGACTGCTGAACATGATGGTCCTGTGGAGCTAACAGAGGTGAGAAGGGACAGTGCTCAATGTGCAACTGAGACTTCCTGGAGTGGGGACCCAGGGCGTTGCCCTGCTCAGATCCCAGGCTGACTCCTCACCCTCTGGTGTAGGGACCAGGTCATCCTTCTTGGGAAAACTCTGGTCATATTTTCCTTTTTAAATTCTTTCGAAAGAAGTCAGCAATCTGGGTTTTATGTAATATCCTTTTATTTTTAAATGTTGGAAACTAATTCCAATTGTGAAAACTCCTGTTGGGGAACCTGGCCCTTAATGAATGCCCTTTTATGACCTCTGCTGGAGTAGGCATCTAGGGAGGGGTGGAACAAAGTAGGACAAAGCAACACTCCCAAAATAATATCCTGTAACGTAGGGAGTGGTACTGGGGGTTTTGAAGAAGGCTTATCAGAGTCTCCCAGGGTGGCGCAAAGAGAGGAAGTGTAGGATTTTTGTTTGATATTTCTTAAAGAAAGCCATGGTTCCTAAAGGTTGCCTTAGTGAGTGGCCACCCACAAGAAGCCATGCACATGGGACCATGTGCTGTGAACAGAGGAGTCAGGGAGCATGAGGTTGAAGGCAACAGGTGTGGGGTCACCACCACTACCCATGCAGCCATGTATGTGCCCATCCTCTGCCTATAGACTGTATCATGGCTAGTGGGGCAGGAAAGACTTTGGCAGAAATGATCAGCGATATAGAATCTTGGACATTCAGTTCTCCAAACAATCTCAACAGTCTTTTCAACCTTGTCATTTTACACAAATCATCTGAGCCCAAAGAAGAAACAGACTTCTTGCTCCCAACCTTGCACAGCTGATTTACAGCTGAGCTGAGACAGTAGCTCAGGTCCCTGCCTCCCAGTGCAGACCTTGTCTCGAAACCCTTTCCTATCCCTCATCCCCATCCTCACTCCAGGAAAAGTTGTTATAAAGGGGATTTGTGAAATGAAAAATCGAATACAGTATTTTGGTATCTTTGTAAGACTCTTCATATCAAAAATTTAACAAGCCAAGAAAAATAATCCTTTCTCAAATCATATATCCCAATTTAGGGCTCAGAAAAAATAGACACCAAATCATTGTATGCTTTAATTACAATGAAGAGTTTAGCAAGCCTATGTGTATGACATCTTACCAAGCATTCTACGTGCATTATTGCATATAATCTTCATTTTATGAAGATTATCTCCACTTTACAGTGGGGGGAATTGGGACTTTAAGAGGCTATGGAATCTGCCCCAAGACTCAAAGTTAGCAAGTGATAGAGCCAGGATTTGAATCTATATAGTGTCATTCAGAGCCCTAACGTAATAAATATGGTTCCTATAGCTGAGCCACCCCTAACTCCACTCCCAAGAGATAACAAAGGTCCAGTTCCCAGAAAGCCTTCTCCTGGAAAACCTACCACTGTCCTGGCATCTAGAGCATAGTCTCTTATGCAAACACTAGCTTGAGCCCATTTCATGACACATATTTTTTTTCCAGGCTCCAAAAATGTGGTTTTCCTTTATTATGCCAATTAGGCAAGAACAGATGGTCTTCTTCTACTCAATAGTTAACCATTCAACATTTATGGAGAGAAATCCTAGAAGGGTTTATTTCAAATATAAAAAGTGCCAGCCCAAAGGAAAATTATTTGAATAATTCTCTGAAGTGGGAGAGGCAGTTCTAGAGGGAGACTTTCTGCAACTTTAACCAAAATGTCATGGAATGTGTACATTATAATGGCAGAATGTCTTGATCCCAGAAAAGCACACATAAACAGAGGGAGATAATTGGAATCGTCATTTTGACACCTGAAAGGATGACAAGAAACCTTTAACCTACCAATAATCAGTGGAGTGCACTGTCATTGTGAGTGGCTCAGCCAGTCTGTGGGATATCACATTAGCAAGCTGCCTGGCTTATTAGAGGCATCTAATTCTTTCATATACTTAGCACTGAAGTGGATAGGATTCAAAGCAGCTTCCTTGTCTCTGACATGCATCCAAATTTTTAATAACAGCTAAGTACCTTACTAAGCAACTGAATAAAATAATGCATTCAAGCCCCAGAAAACCTTTTCAGACCTCTTTTTATCTCTACATTTTACTGATAGAGAATGGATTCTAATTCAAATTTATATACTGGGCACATGCCAAACAATAGATTTTTTTTTTCTTTGTAAATCTCAAGCATTCCAAACTACTGAAGGAGTTAAGCAATTTTGATCATTTTGAAACTAGCTGTCAGATTTAATCTCTGCTAAGGAGACAGAGGGCAAATGTACTCTGAAGCTTGTTATATAATTTACAGATTATTTTTGCAATTTATATTCCATCAAATAGGGTATATTAGACTCTCAGAAAGTACATAATGATCAATTAATTTCAGCAGAGCCATCCTGATGTCACTTATGGGACAGACATGATTAGACCTTTTTCTAACTGAGTCCCAAGGTCAAGTCATCAAATATGACTGATTACATTTTCTAATGGTTTCTCTATGCCCATTAAATAGCACTCAACTATTCAGACTCTCCTTTGATCGTGACATTCAAAATTCGCTCTGATGGCTCCTGACAAGCAAAAATGGATTCTCTAATCTTTAACCACACAAACAATAGCTAACCACTTGTAATTGAGTTTAAATTGATTTCAGGTGGCTTCAGAGAAAAGCAATTTCTACAACAGATTAACCTCTTAATTAAAGTATATTAAGAATACTGTCAGGTGTAGAAATTCTGCTACAGCAGAAAATTATCTCTCATTGACATTCATTTATGAAAGAATTGCTGTTCTGTTCCCAGGTAACAGGTTACTTATTTGTGCTTCTTGCCTCACTAGGTCAATGCAAGTCTAGTTTCAGTCTTTAGAATATTAGGGTTTTATAGGGGAAAGATGTGGGGAAAGAGAGGTAGTGTCTGAGGGGGTGACATGAAACAGGTATGTTCCAGTACTTAACGTCTTCAAAAAGTTACTTTTCTCAAGAAATGGGACTTTCTGCAAAAACCATAGACCCCCTTAAATTAGCTGAGGAATGAGGAAACACAGGTGTCAACCAACACGTCAATAGCAGCTAGACAGGTTTCTTCAAGGTGTTCTTCGATGAGCTGTAAATAAATACCATCTCTGTCCTCTGTGTCTTTGCTACTCAGACCAGCATCACTTGCGAGGACTGTGAGAGATGCAGAATCTCAAGTCCTTCAGGCCCCACCCCAGGTCTATGGAATTAGAATCAATCTGTTTTTCAACAAGATCCCCAGGGAATTCATTTGAGCTATTACAGTTTGAGAATTATTGCTCTAAGATAATGTTTGTGCTTGGAGTCCCATAGTCTCAGGCTGTATCTATAAAACATCAAAAATATTTGATTTGGTGAATAAAACACAGTGGAACTGGTTGTGGAGTATCATGGAAACCAAATTATTTTCTCTGCACTCTTTACATCTCCTCCCTTTGAAGACCCGTCTAGCTTCCCATATTTTGTATCCTGGCGGTGAACACCCCAGGTGAATTCAGTCCCACCCAACCAGGACTGGCCCAGAACATGGGACATATACAGAGTTTTTGACTTGGGTGACAACTGGCTTTAGAATCAAGCTTTATTCATCCCTGATCCTGGAAGTTTGCTCTCTTGGCTCTGATACCTTCTTTGGCTCATGTCCCTGAATTGGTCTCAGTCTCTGTTTTCCCCAGCCTGAGATTTTGTTGCTGCTCTGTGAACTTGCATATTTTAAAATCTTCCCCATTTAGTCCTTTTTGAGACAGTGTCTCACGTTGTCACCCAGACTGGAGTGCAGTAGTGCTATCACCACTCACTGCAGCTTTGACCTCCTGGACTCAAGCGATTCTCCTGCCGCAGCCCCCCAAGTAGCTGGGACTACAGACACGTGCCATCGCACTTGGCTAATTTTTGCATTTTTTGTAGAGATGGGGTGTCGCCATACTGCCCAGGCTGGTCTCAAACTCCTGAACTCAAGCGATCTGCCTGCCTCGGTCTCCTGCTGTGCTAGGATTACAGGCATGAGCCACCCCACTTAGTCTCAAGATACCTAGAGGAGGTTTCTGTTCTTACCTGTCTAAATTTAGAGGTTTGCAGCATTGACTTTTACTCCATAGGTGGCTTGTGGTTGTTAAAAGGAGTTGAACAAAAATGCAGCTGTGCTCAGCGGCCAGGTGTTGTTAATAAAATTGGTTGCAAACAGAATCTCTCAGGCTTGGCTGCACATTAGACTCCCCCAGGGAGATTCAAATTGTCCAATGCAAAGGTCCCAACCCCAGATCAACTAAATCAGAATTCCATGTCCTGAGCATCAGTGGTTACAAAAAGCTCCCAGGTGATTCTAATGAGAAGCCAAAGTTTGGAAATACCAGTTTAGAGAAATTTCTAGGTCCCAGTCATGCTCATCGCCACTCCCTCCTCTGGGTCTCAGTAGCAGTTCACTTCTTTTCTTCTACATAGTCTTTTACTCTTCACCACCAAAGCATTTAGAAAATAACGAAGAATGTAAGCCTCTGGGTGTATTCTGAGGGTGGGGACAGGAAGTGAGGGGTGGCGAAGGAAGAAGTTACATGCATGATCTATCATATTGCTAAAACTATGCAAAGAGAATTTGCCAGAATGGATATTAAACTGACCCCAAGATCCCCCAGTTTAAGTTGTACCATTACTGCAGAAGAATCATAGAAAGCGAGAACATGGAACTCTAGAAGGCAGGCAGACAAAGCATCAGATAAGAGATTTAACATGGCACAGCCCATGATCTTCCCACTTGCAATATTCCAAACAAAAAAATACCTCCAAACTGTTTGTGTCTGTAAGTGGCAGTTCTAAACCTGTCCTAAGCATCCCTGTGTCTTTCGAGGCAAAGCAGAAAGGGCACCAGATGTTCTGGTGAAGACTTAATCTGCCCATGCCCCAAATCAGAGACGGAGAAGGCAGCAGCAGCGCAATCCACACCAGGGCTCTTGGCCTGGGACCCTTCCCTGGGCGGGTCTGAGCCTGCACTGGAACCAGGTGAGAAGAGCTGCAGAAGGCAGGTTGAAGGAAGGGAGCCAGGGTGCTCCTCACATGCTCCCTCTGCTTACGCCTTCTCTCCTGGGTTAGGAATTCACAATCACTGATGCAATTTATTGGGTTCTCTAAGTGTCTTCCCCAGACCCTACAGATGAGCAGCACCTGGGGACTTATTAGACATGCAAATACTCCGGAGGAGGGCCCCACCTCAGACTGCCTGAATCAGATACCTTGGAGGTGGGGCCCAGCCACCTGTGACTTCGGAAGCCCTTCAGGAGTTCCTGATGCGCACTCAAGTTTGAGAACCACTACTTCATTTCATGCTTCTTAGAGCTTGCTTTTGTGGCCATTTGTTCAACTGGTCTGGAAAGGGGAAGAAACTTTGAAAGTGCTTGTTCTCCATTCAGACTGCTTATTGTTGATGCAGAATAGTAGCTGGGGTTACTGGCCATTTCTTCCCAGGTCCCCCTTCCTGAACCTCTCATGTTCTGTTTTCAGGCTCCTGGCTGTAGTTTCTGGTCCCTGCAGTCTCGTTTCCCGGACATAACCTCTGCCTGTTGAACCTGAAGCAGCTACCTCTTCCTTCCCACCTCAGTTCATCTCCCAGGTGCCAGATGCTGCTTCTCTGCCTAGGCCTCCCCACTATGCTTCCTTCTCTCATCGAGTTGAGGCCCAGCCTCATCCTCTAGTTGGCATGGACTCCCAGCTCTGTTCACGCTCTTTAGCTGTTTGCCCTCTCCTGGCCTGCTACGTTTAGTTAGCAAACATGCTGCTATTAGCAAATGCTTTTGAATGAAAGAACTAAGTACTTTTGGTTTCCAAAATCCTTCCACCTGCATTATCTCATCAGATCATTGTGACAGTGAAAGTACTATCCCTATTTAACAGTCAGCAACACTGAGGCCAATTCAGATTACAGTCTAGTTAATAGAGCCAAGACTGGAATTCAGGTCTCTGAATCCTAACTCAATGCTCTTTTCACTATGCTGCATACTTAATTCATCTCTTCACAGAGATGCATTTCGGAGTATTTTCCACTCTCCCCAATAGCACACCATTAACAGTTCATGCAAGGTAGATTTGTAATCAACATTCACCTACAGCAAGAACCGGTTTAAGCTGGACAAATTGCAAAGAACGTAGTTTACCTCATTGCACAGGTGCACACCACCAAAAGATTTAGCAGAAGATAAGAGGATGGATGTTTGGGCCACACAGAGATTACCTGCAGCTGTGGTGATTGGTTCCTGGGGTCAAAGAGCCTTTGCTGATCAACAGAGTTGATTAATGGGTCAGTAACCCTTGTAGTTTAGAAAACAAAAGATTTTCAACTCGAACCTCTTATTAGTTTACATTTACCTCTCATTTCTTAGACAGGTCGATAATAAATTAGGGCATTTGAAAGCTAGTATGTCTTGCTTTAGGGCCCTCTGCTGTAAGCCCCAGTCTCCGAATGACAGTGCTTTTGCCTGGAGGAGAAGCAACCATCTGCATCTGCTAGCTTGGGCCTGCCTGGAGCTTAGAGGAGTGACGCCCCTGACACAGGGCACAACCATTCCCCAGTGTGTGGTGGGGAGCTGAGTGAACCACTCACCTATCCCAGACTCTGCACTGATGTCTCAACCTCTCAACCCGAGGCCTGTGTCTAAGCTTAGATTGCAACATTGAGGTGCCTGTTGCCTTAGCCTCCATGACTGAGGTCTTGAGCTGTGACGCCCACCCTCACCATATCTCTACCTATACTTGCTGCCCTGTTTGGACTTCTGACAAGAGGGCAAACAGATAAGAAGGGCAAACCTCCTTTGGCCTACGGGGATGCAAGGCTATGGCCATGCCTTCTGGTTCTGACCACAGCTATACCTTTGTGACTCACACTAACATCAATCCTGTTTCTCGTTTCACCACCTGGCCCTCTGGTGCCATGTGCTCTCTAGTTGGCCCATCTCCAAGCCCAGCTGTAAATTATTTTGGTCATTTTGTTACCAGTGGAGGGTGCCCAGGTTATTGGCATCCTGAAAAAAGAATTGGACAAAATGCGCAAAGCAAAAGAAGAATGAAACAACAAAAGCAGAGATTTATTGAAAACAAAAGGACACTCCACAGGGCGGGAGCGGGCCGAGCAAGCAGCTGAGATCATGGTCACACAATTTTCAGGGGTTTAGATACCTTCTAGTGGTTTCCCATTGGTTACTTGGTATACACCCTATGTAAATGAAGTAGTGGCCCACTGTCAGTTTGATTGGTTGCAGGAGAGGACCCATCAGAGGCCGAAGCAAAGTTCCATAGTTACGCCCTATGCAAACATCTGATTAGTTGCAGGAAGCAACCAATCAGAAGCTGATTTGAAGTTACAAAGTTATACTCCTATGTAAATGAAGACTTGGCCTGCGACCAGCTTGATTGGTTGCAGGAGGGGACCAATCAAAGGTACTTTCCATTTCTGCCACACAGAAAAGGGGAGCATTGCAAAGGGAGTAGCCTCTGGTCCTTTTGTTACTTGGGTGTGGATAGTTACTTGGGTGTGGAGAGTGTGGGTTTTCCTTTTGATTTAATTCTAGAAAGTCAGTGTGAATCAGCTTTAGGTTCCCTGCCTCCAGACCCTATTCTCCTGCCTCAATTTCTGACCTGTGCTTCCTGTGACCTGGCACTGAAAGAGCCACCAGCTCTCCTCCAGCTCCGCGGATGAGCCAGTCTTCACTGGTAGAACTGCCTTGGCTTTAAAATCAAAGCATGGTTGGGGCTTAACAAATGATAGAAAAAAATAAATGGAGAATTGACTTGATCGGTGAATAACATTTGGAGAAAGAGGACAAGCACAGCCAGACTGGCCTCAGCTTTCAACTCTTAAGTAAGCTAAGAGGAGCTCATCATTCCTTCCTAAAGTCAGATTACCCTGATTCCACAGATACGGAATCCTGTGGATATGCCTCCTCCACAAGTGGTGTAAATTCACAGTTGTTATGAGATGATCCTGCATGTTCTGAAGCAAATGACAGTAAAGAGGATAATGAGTGAATGAAACCAAGAGAAGTAGGAGAAAGAAGTGGGCAATAAAAAATAGCTTTTAATGAGCACATACTCTATGTCAGGCACTGTGCTAAACACTGGCACAGAGCAGCACACTCAATCCTTACAATAATCTTATATAGTAGTGATATTACCCCTAATTTACAGGTGATGAAGCTGTAGTGGAGTCAGAATTTGGTTCCGAACCTGCACTCCTAACCCCTTTGTTAAGCTCCTTTCGCCATGGGAGGGGAATTCTCTACTCTTAGGCTTTCACACTCATTTGGCTTCAAGAAGTAGTGGCTAGGTTGGCCACCCCCTATCATTGTCATATGTAATGTTTTTACCAACAATACTCTTTGATGCTAGGGAGCATCTGTGTAATCCCTCGCAAAGTTGAAAAACAGAGTTCATCAACTAGGGCAAGTAATTCCAGCTCACGTGTCCTGGGAAGAAAACTGGACTTGGGTCTAGTCCCTGCCTTGACCATGTGGCCTTGAAAACCACTCACCCGCTCTGAGTCTGCTCTCTAGCAGTCCATGTCCCCATAGTGTTGTTCAAAATTAAGGAGTCAGTGGCATAGAAGCACTCTATGAACTGTAAGGACTACAAAAATAAAAATTATTTCTATGTCATAAAAGAAGTTCACTTCTTTTTTTTTACCCCCCGCTAAATTCACTAATTATGTAAAAGTCATGGAGACAAGATCTTCTGTGGCTGGATTCATTCCAACAACAACAGATTCCACAAACTTCCAGTAATGTCCTCACATGGGCCAGGTGCTTTTATAGATTATTTAGTTTTTTCAAAACAATATGTTTATGACCAAGTAACTTCTGCATCTTCTCATATTTTGGCAGGTATTATTCCTGCTGAGAATTAAATAGCTAGAGCTGGACTTGGATAGGTCAGTTAATTGGGATTCAGACACCCTGGTTTGATTCCACAAACAAGAAATTATCCTCCATTTCCTTGGCTCACAAATGTGCAGACATCTGTGTGGCCCATGGGGCAAGGTCAAAGTGCTTTTTCCTGGAGGCCATTTTGTCACATGGAGTCCCTACAAGACAGTGTGGATGAGTCACAGCAGATCCATCACCCGTGTAACAAACAGCTTAAATGCATGCCCTGCTGAGCATGAGTCAGGGTAAGGGGAGACTTATAGGCAGTCTCATTCCGGGCTTTCTATTTTTTTCCGTCTGGCTTCTCTTCCTGAGTTTGTTGTGCCTTTTGCTTTCGTAAAAAAAAAAAAAAAATTAATATCCATTTTTTGATACTTTCTTCTCAGTGCTTTGGCTAAGAAAAAGGCAGGATATGTCTTTTCAGGGAAATGTGTTCAATACAAGCATGATGTTTATCCATTTCTTTTAACTAAACATATACCAGAAACTTATTTTTAATACTTTTTAATTGAGATATAAGTATAGTACCTTACAATTCACTCACTTCAGTCTATGATTCAAGAATTTTAAATATGTTCACAGAGTTGTACAATCATTACCACAATCAATATTAGAACATTTTTATTGCCCCCCCAAAGAAATTCTGTCCCCATTAGTGGTCACTCCTCATTTCCCCTCAACCGCCCAGCCCTGGAGAACCACTAAACTACTTTCTGTTGGTATGGATTTGCCTATTCTGGACATTTCATATAAATAGAATCATTCAATATGTGGCCTTTGGCTTCTTTCATTAGAGTAATGTTTTCAAGATTCATCCATGTTGTAGTTCTCAAAAACTTCTGCACCTTTTCAGTTAGGAACTCAAACTCATGCTGTTTCTTCCCATAGAACTATATCTGATTCCCTTGGAAAAATAATAATAAATAATAAAAATATCCTGTAGTAGGTGCTATCTATGCCAGGTACTATACACATAACCTTCACAATAAGCTATAAAGGAGACATTATGGTCACTATTTTCCAAATTAAGAAACCAAGAAAGATCATACTACTCATTTAGTTATATAGCCAATATTCTAACTCAGGTCTCTGTCTCTAAACCACTCTTCTCCTCTACCCCACATAGTAGGTCTGTCTTGGAAGATGAGTCATGGTTATTACCAGCATTGCCATAAACACCTACATCACATTTCTCTGAAACCCAGCACTGGCCCATGGTTGTGGCTTTGACTTGCATCAGTGGAGTACAGAGAAGAAGCTCATTCAACAGGAAAAGCCCTCAAAGATAGCCTGCACTGGAGGTGAGGCAGAACGCACGATGGTCAAGACCGGAGGACTCTAGAGTCCAAAAGACCTGGCTTCAAACCCCAGACCTGTCACCTTTCAGTTGCATGTACTCTAGGTAGTTACTTCCTAATTCTTGATTTCCCCCCATATAAATGAGGAGGATAGTTTCTACCTTGGAGGGCTGTTATGGGAATGAAGTAAAAGGATGAGGGCTTAGCATAGTGCCTAGCACAAAGTAAGTGCTCAACAATATTTGCGACTCTTGGTTATTATTACTGCGTTAGACAAAGGTGAAATGGCATTTTATCAGTCATCCAAGAAGCACATGCTTATGGACCCTGCATGTGCACACACACACATACACACACACACACACACACACACCAGTGTAGTATGAGGGTGAACTGCTCATCCTATTATCATCTCTAAGGTATCTTGTTCATAAGGGGAAAGGGTTTAAGTGTAAGAAAGAATAAAGCAGGAGCAGGCCTACAGTATGGACAAGAAGACACCCCAAAGACCTGAGTAAATCATCTCCACGGAGCCCTGAGCTATAGGGAAGCGAAGGCATCCAGGAGGAGAGGTAGCCAGGCTGTCATTGGTTTTACAGCAGCAAGCTATGGATGGAGAAGCAGCCTTTGGAAAGTTCATTGAATCTGGTCAGGTGTGGTGGCTCACGCCTGTAATCCCAGCACTTTAGGAGGCCGAGGTGGGTGAATCACAAGGTCAGGAGTTCGAGACCAGCCTGGCCAACATGGTGAAACCCCATCTCTACTAAAAATACAAAAAATTAGCTGGGTGTAGTGGTGGGTGCCTGTAATCCCAGCTACTCAGGAGGCTGAGGCAGGAGAATCACTTGAACCCAGGAGGTGGAAGTTGCAGTGAGCCGAGATGACACCACTGCACTCCAGCTCTGGTGACAGAGAGAGACTCCATCTCAAAAAATAAAAAAGAAATGTTCATTGAATCTTGCAAAAACATGACTACCATAGCAGGAGAGTTTTCCAAATTATGCAATTCAAAGCAAAACCTTCCTGACTACCCACACTGTGATGTTCAGCTTCTGGCTACACCAAAAGCAGTTGCTGGCAAGAAAATCATCTATGAAAAAAAAAAAAAGAAAGAAAAGACTTTTGGCATATGGCAAAAGGCAGAGAAGTGAAAGAGAACCCTAAAGGAGTTTTCCCTAACCTTTTATTAACATGATTTTATGGGTTTGGCAAAATGGCATTAACCAAAGCTCAATAAAACTCATTTAAAAGCCTTTAATTGGAGAAAATAACTTCCCATGAATGTTTTGTGTAAGAACTCTATCCCACAGATACATGTTCATATACACATGAAGATGTTTCCCGCAATATCTTTAATCATTGTGAAAAACAACTGAAAGGTCCAAAAGCAGGAGAATGGTTAAGCAGAATATGGTCCAAGCACCTAACAGCATACTGTAGAACTACTGGAGTTAATGGAGTATGTTCACGTTTATATAGAATGAAGTGAAAAGATGTAATTTGAAAAATATCAGTTCATTAGACAATATATTTAGTGTTTGGTTTCTTAAGAATGTTTAAAGATAGCCTGGAAGGAGACACATTCCCCTGTTTGTACAGCTTGCCCCTGGGGCGGGGCCTGGGTTGCTAATGGGTGTCAAAAGCTTCTGCGTCTTGCTACCTATGCTTGTACAATTCAGAGATAAGGACATAAATATGCACTCTTCCCCCATGCACTCATTTCTTGCTGTTCCTCCTGCCTGCAGGGCCTGCTCCCTCCTCTCTCTCAGGACTTGGCTCAGATTTCAGCTTCTCTGACCATTATTCAAATTCTAACCCTTCCCTCGCTCCCTATCTCTCTTCCCGGCTTTGCTTTCTTCCTTAGCATGTGTCAATGTCTAACGTTCTATATATTTTTTGTCATCTTCATTATCTGTCTCCCCCAACAAAACGGAAACTATCAGGGCAGGGATTTTTGTCTGTTTTGTTCAATGCTATAATTCTACCCCCTAGAATAGTGTCTGGCACATCGTAGAGACTCAAACATTTGTCAATCAATTGACTGAAGGCAGGAATGTTCGTGAAATATTTTTGTAACAAATAAATATATATGTATATGTAAGTATATGCGTATAAAGGCCTATGTTTATGTATATGTAAATGTATATGCATTTGTGTATATGCATATTGGAATAGCTGTTGAAATTATAACCAACGTCAAAGGCAAGTGTAAAGATGTTGGTGCTCCAAGACCAGAGGAGGGCCCATAAAGAGCAAGTTCCAAACCTGCCTGTGCCTTCCTTACTCTTGTCCTCACTCGGGGTTACTTTTTTTCCTATGACAATAGTTCTTCAGTGAGTGCCAGTATTTATAGAACACATAAAGTTAAATTAATAAAGACAATGAAGCCATTTCAATATTTTAAGCAGTTGCTGCTTATATTAAGGGGGCAGACTAGGTGCAGTGGCTCATTCCTCTAATGCCAGCACCGTAGGAGGCTGAGGCAAGAGGATTGCTTGAGTCTGGGAGTTGGAGACCAGTGTGGGCAACATAGAGAGACCTCATCCCTTTGGGGAAAAAAAAAATAGCTGAGTATGGTGGTGCGCACCTGCAGTTTCAGCTACTGAGGAGGCTGAGACAGGAGGATCACTTGATCCTGGGAGGTCAAGGCTGCAGTGAGCCATTATGGTGCCACTGTACTCCAGCCTGGGTGATAGGGTGAGACCTTGTCTCAAAAAAAAAAAAAAAAAAAAAAGGCAGTTCTTGTCTTATATTAACCTCAGAATTCATTTTATTTTATTTCTGGTTACACCAGCTTAAGAAAATTTTGATTTATACAGATAAGCACTTGCAAAGAGTAACTTTTAGAATAAATAGGTCAACTTGGGGGACCCAGGAAATGATCTAGTTCACCTGAGATGGCAAGAGAAGCTATAGCCTAAAATTTGCAAAAAATGAGTAGATGTGGCAGCACACATTTGAATTGGGGCTATCTCCAGCAAATGAACTTTTACACAAAACAAATCTATGCCAGTGTAGCTAAAAACAACTTTTTAATAGTAAAAAAAAATATATTTCTTCTATAAAATGTGAACGAAATGGCTGTAGTTTATCCAAGTCACAGTAGATTGAAGGGGTGTGTGTTGGGTCGGGGTGGGGATGGGGATTTCTGCAGGTCTGCACATTGCAGAAGCCCCATCTCCACCCTCACCCAACACACACCCCTTCTCAAGAGAGAGGATCATGCTGCCAGGTCAAAGGGGTGATAGCAATGGTTATCCTCTGGATAGTTTCACAGTTTTTGCTTGATGATGGCCATTTAAGCAGTGTTAGCCATCTCTCCGTAGCCCCCTTGAACACTGCAAGAAACATGAGGAACTTCTATCTCTGAAGTTGGGTCTCAAGTAGAACTTGGTACCCTCACTGAAGCCTCTATCTTAATCACAGGCTTGTTGGATCTTTCAATGCGATTATTTTTAATGAATCCGTCCTTACTCATGTAGATCCCATATAATATGGTTCAACAGAGAATGAACCCAAAAGAAAACCCAAATTCCTTGCCTTGCTCTCCAAAGCTGGGCTTTTCTGTCTTACTGTTCTATCTCTTCGCATACCTTACCCCGTCTTGCATGACTCCAAGCTTTCTCTCTTACCACCTGGCCTTTGCTCTCGCTGTTCCTCCTTCTTGCAGTGCTCTTTCCCTGGCTATTTTCATCGTTAACTTCTCATGTTAAGTGGTTGCTTCTTGAAAGGTCATCCCACTATTGCCTCATCTGTCCCACCAGGCTCTCTCTCCCACAGTATTTTTGTTGTTGTTCCTGGCATATCTCAGAGTCTTTCAGGATCTTGCCTGTTGATTTCTCTATTTGGATATTATGGGTCTCCCTTCACTAACATTAAAGCTTTGTGATGGCAGCAACTTTGTCTTGCTTACTTCTGCATTCCCAATGCCTAGCACATAGTTAGTGTTTAGTTAAAGTATCTGCTGAATAAGTGAATGAATGAATGAATAAATGAATGGAAGTACCTGTGATCTGACATAGTATGGAGAACACAAAAGATTGTGCCAAGAACCAATAATTGAGAACACAGGGTATATACAGCCATACATGAGAGAAAGCTTCAGGGCCAAGAGACAGAGACAGAAGCAATTTGGGGAACCACAAATAATTAGAAGCAGGATTTTTGTTCAGAGAATAATGGAAGAATAAGCCCCTCTATATGAATACAGGATCAATCTAGAGGCAGCTTGTACCGGGGAAGTCTTACAGTCATTAAACTAAAGTTAGGAAAAAGATTCAAATATTTGGAGAAATATTCTTTAAACTAGGCAGGCCTTTGGTCTATGGGCCTACCCATGAGTCCATGGGAATCAGGCAAAAGTCTTTGGGAAACAGTCTAGATAGAATCCAGAATTGAGTTAAACCAGAGCTCTTTTGTTTTGATCCCTCCTAAGAGATAAAGGTCAACAACTGGTGCTAAGGATGAGGGTAAGCTGACATAGGTTGGAGTAAGACGGTGGCCCCATGCAGGGAGACACTGGGAAACAGTCAGAGACCAAAGAAGAGGAGCAAACATGTGTCATCATGATGACGTTCAAAAGTGCACTGGGGAGGAGGAAATGCTGTCTCCAAAGCACACGTGTGTAATGGGCTCTGGCCCCACAACAAAGCACTCTCCAGACCCCACCCAGGCCACACATTTCCACTCTCCCGCCTTTGCATTTGCTCTTCCTTCTTCCTTGGAATACCTTCTCCATGTTTTATCTGGCAAACTCTAGCTCACTCTTCACAAGCCAGCTCACATGTCAATGCTGTTGTGAGCCCACACAGCGCCCCGTGGTATCCAAGTCTGGGTCCCCGGCCTGGCATAGCTGTGGGATCTATTCTGTCCCTGAATCAATCATGGCATTTGTGCCATAAATGAGTCTGCATGGGTGAGGGCAGTGGGAGGATCTTGCCCAGGCCTTTTCTCCCCAAGCTCACTCCCAGGGCGGACAGGCTGGCATGGGGAGAAGCAGCAGTGGTCAGAGCCACACTGAGCTCATGTCCTTAGTCATTGCCTTCCACGGTCAGAATGGGACAAACCCCACTGTCTGATGTGGAGGCCCAGACCAGGTGCCCGACATGTGACAAACTGTTCTTTTTCAGACTGAGCTCACACCACCCATTAGCTGGTCTGTGGGAGCTGCCAATGTTTGTGGAGTCTGGAGCTCCTCCTACCTGCATCTGGAGTTCAGGGTTCACCATCACTTTGACACAAAAACAATGCCCTCCAGTTCTTACTGCCAGAGGCAACTGTCTATCCTGCAGCTTCTCTCAGCCAGCCAGTCATTCAGTCAACACTAACGTGGAACAGGGAGGGCACAGGGCTAGACTTTGTAGGGCTGGACAGAGAAGACACCCATGCAGGAAACCTGACTCTGGGAGGCTCCAGCTCTGCAGACTCCCATCTGGGACAGTTGGTGACTGACCTAACGGTCGGCAAAAGACTCAGGCAGTCAACAGAGCTTTTCAGAGGTGAGGGAGAGGAAACACACTTCAGATTCGATAAATGACAAAACCGAGGGAGGGAACGTTAAGAGTTGAAATATTACATAAATTACCAGAAGTCAAGGTTCCTGCTTCCCTCAGAGGCATGCTCTCTGACATATATAAATATATGGTGGTCCCATTAAAACTGTATTTGTGTGATATGTATGCCACAGATGTATTAGTGAGATTTCAGGCAGGTGAGGATCACAGCTAATGGGAAGTCCTCACATTTCATAGTCTGGCAGGTCTGGGTCTAAATCCTGCTTCTTTGACACCATTCATTCTGTGTGACCCCAAGGCAAATCATGCCATCTCTCCACATGCACTGTATCACCGTAAAATGAGTTTGTTATTAGTTTTTAGGACGAGCAAATCAAATA
The DNA here is from genome assembly GCF_001698545.2 of Rhinopithecus bieti. NCBI lineage: Eukaryota > Metazoa > Chordata > Mammalia > Primates > Cercopithecidae > Rhinopithecus > Rhinopithecus bieti. The sequence continues at coordinate 3,361,139 of NW_016814423.1, read as the reverse complement.
ATATATGTCTTGTGGCTGGCACCATATCTCGCCCCTTGTAGACACTGAGAATAGTGTTTCTGAAATATATCCTATTGAATTTCCAAGGCTTATTGTCCCAAGCAAGGGTAAAGTTAATTCCACCTAGGCTAAAGAAGGTCGTAAAGTAGAAATGCATAAGTAAATCAGTAGAAATATTCCATCAAGTGGGAAAAGAGGGTGATTGGACATTAAGGGATGCTCCTTCCAGCTAGAAGGGAAGAATAAGAGGGAGGCAGGAGCAGAGGAGAGGACAGGACACTGGTCAGTCCTGAGGAGGTCCCCATAACTCTTCATTCACCATCCCTCAAGTGAACCTCAAGAGGAGTCAGGGTGAGGTGGGGAGCAGAGAGAGACTCTCTACAAGTTTAGGAAATGGCCAGAGTGCTGATGTCAGGTCCTTCTTTCCTTGGGTACAATCAGAAAGACTAAAAGACTTTTGTGGAAGGCTGGTTAGGATTCAGGGCAGCCAGCAGGGTGAGGGAGCAGGTAGAAACGCACAGACCTAGGGAGGGCACAGAAGCCACGTCCTTAGCCTCACATGATAGAGGCGGGTGGGGAGAATGTGGCTGAAGATCTCCCAGCATCCAGGGGCCCCAGTGATGCTGCAAAGACCAGAAGACCAGAAAGGGCAGAAGGTCAAGAACGAGAGGCTTGCAGATCCAGGGATCTCTGGACAGAAGCGGAGGCCCTGTCCATAGACACCCACAGGAGCCCTCACAGACACCTGTGCAGGACGGCCAGCCCCGGGAGAGAGGAGGACCATCTCAGGTGAGGCCAGCAGGCACCTGGGACACACTTGAGGACTTCTCCCTGCCATCATGGTGCCACACAGGCTTCTCTTTAGACACAGGCACCATCAGAAGAAGAGAAAGAAAAGAAGGGCAACAGAAATCCGCAAAGACTACCCCAGCTTCCCCAAATAAACTGTGCTAACCTGCAAGAGGCCATTAGAAACCAGAGACAGAATTACATTAAATTGGAAAATTTAAGTGTTCTCTCCCTTCCTCATCTGCCCTTCTGCTACTGAGAAATTAGGCTTTGAGAGAAAATCAAAGCACATTTTAGTTCCTTGCAAATCTGAGTACTAATGAGTAAATTTCAATGCCCCATTACTTGCTCAATTATTAGTATTGTTACTATTATTCTATATAATAATGATAATTATGACAATATTTGACCATTTTAACCCATAAAAATGGCAGTTTCCAAAGGTTCAAGTGAATAATATTAATTGCTACCTTTACGCAACCAAGGTGTAGACAAAAGGGGATTCCCTTCCCCCTAACCCAAGAGAAACCAGGTCCGAAGGTTGGGGTGGGGCCTCCAATAGGTCTGGGAGGCTAGGAGGTCAACGCTTTGGTGCGTCTCTGCCGAGAACTCTTTTCTACTTGCATCCATCTCCCGTTTTCCACCATTTCTTCACCTGAATCACCATATTCAAAAATAGGGAAATCAAGCAGTGTGCTTATAAGCTTGGAGTCATTTCTGACAAATGAAAAGGAGGACTTCTTCATACAGAAAAGCCTTACTGAATAACTGTGGTACTTTTTACTGTAAGAAGTAGCTCAGGCTGTATATCACTTGAAAACACAAAGTGAGTCACTGACAGCCGCATCCTCTGAGGCCAGTATCTCACGGTTTCCAATTTTATTTCCTACAGATTTGAAGTGTGTGAAATAAAGAAGACAATATACATATTGGCTCTTATTAGAACGTATTGCTGATCTAGAACGGAACAATGAGATGAGTCTAGGCTATTTCTGAACTCCCCATCTCCCTGTCAACTGGGAACAAGCTGGCCCATGACGCCCTAGCTCTCCAGCAGTCATGACACTGTCTTATGGTTAGAACAGGATTCAGCAATCCTGAAACCACATCTCTGCACAACACCCAGCATGAGAATTCCCCCTACAGACTTCCCTCGAGCAAGCACACAGTCTCAGCTGAAGCACCTCAGGCCACAAGGAGCTGACTTCTTCTCTTTCCATCGTTTAAGAATGTTATTCCTTATGTCAAATCACAATGTGACAACATGCACAGATTAATAGGATGGGTTTTGGAGCTGGAGAGATACAGAATCTAATCCTGGCTCTCCCTGTTGCAGGCTGTGTGACCACAGGCAAAGGCATAACCTCTTTTTGTCTCAGTTTATTGTTTCCTAATGGGTAAAAGGGGGATCCAGTCATTAATTACTTTGGAGAGCTATGGTGAGGATTGGTTAAAGAACTGCTTGTACAGTATAGCCAGTTCCTGAATATAGTATCCACTCAATTAATGCCATACATTAATATATCATTACAGTTATTGGTGGAGTTCTGCCTTCCAGGGTGACAAAGAACAAGGCCAATACTCTCTTCCACTTTATATATTTAAAGACAGCAGTTATGGGTCTTCTAGCTGCACCAAGAAAGGTTCAAATTCTGTTCTTGTACCTTCTGTAACAACCTCCAGTAATTTCCAAGCCCAGATGACCTACCTTTGTCTTAAGTAGGACAGTTCTGAGGTCCAATTCTCCTGTGACTTGGAGGACATTTTTTGGCAGCTCCCTGCCTCTTCAAAGCCCATTCTATCCTTGCTTCTCTCTCATCTCTGACAGTTCCCTGACCCTCATCCAGTGCATGCCTGGCCTATCATTAGCTAGAATTAGATACCTTTGGTTTGATGGTGTGGATAGCCATCCATAGGCATACGGGTATCAAAGGACAGTAGAGTGTGGCAGGTGCACAGGGACTGACTTCGGTGAGTAACCAGGGGAAACCTAGAAATGCCTATCACTGGGCTAGTTGGAATCATCATCACAAAGTACATCAAAATGTCTCACCTGGTGATGTTTCTAGACCACATGTAGATCTAGTTTCCTCATGAATGAAATTGAATAAGCGCCTGAGCTAACCTTATCCCTTATCTTTGAAGATGGGTTTAACGCAGGCTTTATAGCCAAGCTGGGTCAGTGGCTCATGTCCAGGGAAGCTTGGCCAGTTCTTGAAAAGGCCCAGGGCTCTGTGAAAAGACCACAGCCTCTGCTTCTGAAACTGGGACCACACAGTGTTGCCTGGGGGACCCCAGTACGGTGCTGACCATGTAGCCACAGATGACTTGAAGCTACTCCATGAGGAAACCCCAGGCTCTGCCCGTTCAGAGTGGGATGAATGAGGAGCAGCTTCGCGGGAGCAGGAGGAGCTGTCAGGAGTCAGAGCATGCCATCATCATCGCACACCTCCCTGGCTTCAACAATGCTATTAAAACTCACACATTTCCCCTGTCTGTGTGTACGCGTTGCAATGTAAGTCAAGCAGCAAGATTTTATCTGTCTCAAGACAATTTATTAATGAGCACAGTGCTGGAACCCTGGTATGATACTTTGAAATGCCAGCTGTGGCTGTGGGCCAATCTGGAAGCTCGATTTAAAGAAGTCCATCTATGACTTATATAGGTAAGTGTATATTGTTCTCCTTCTGCATCATAGCCCTTAGGACAAAGTACACATGAAGAGAGCTGGTGAACGACAGACTGCTACAAACTACTTGCCCAGTGGTTCAGGGAGGAGACCAGAACTCAAAGACAAATCCCAGGGAATGATTTCTAGTCAGTCATCCTTTGCTGACTGACTTTAGAAATTATGGAAGGGGTGGAAGAGGAAACCTGAGGGTGTTATGTGGTCCCTGCCTGACTTCATCTTGCCTCCCCTTGCCTGATCTCATGTACCCAAAACACTGGCCGTCTGCCTGTGCCTTCAGCTCCCCAGCTCTTGCCTACCTCAGGACCTTTGCACTTGCCAGTTCCTGCTGGAATGTTCTTTCCTCACCTCGACTTAACTGTCGCCTCCTCAGAAATACTTACGTTGACTACATTACATAAAGTAAACTTTATGCCCTAGTTTCTCTCTCTCACTCACTCTCTCTCTCATCCTTTTGTTTCATTCCTTCACAGCACTCCTGTAATTTGAAATTAGGTTGTTTATTTATTTGTTTATTATCTGTCTCTCCTGACTAGAATGTAAATGCTGTAAAAGAAGAAATGCGGTTTTACACCCCAGTGCCTTATACATAGAAAGCACTCAGTAAACATTGAATGAATGAATGATATTAGCGTCATCTTTTAAGATTCTTAATGAGAGGAGAAAAAACTTTTCTTGATTTCCAAGTAGGGAGAGATGCGGAAATAAAGCAGAAAATGGAAGAATTGTTCGCCGCCAATTAGCTTGGGATTGAAACAGCCAGAAAAGCAAAGATCTGAATGCGTCGGTTATAAAATGCGAACAAAGGCAGCTGGCAAATAGGCATGGGATGGTGTCCTCATGAAGCAGATGGATTATAAAGTACCGAGGATGGCTACCTCCTACCCCTCAAGACCTGTGCCCAGCTCCTGCATATAAGGACAACGTGACTTTTCAGCCCTTCCTAAGAATCCTTCAGCCAGAAACACTTCAAATGAGAGTACAAGAGTCTTGCTGACACCAAGTGCCAGCAAGTCCTTGTCATGTACAGCATTTGGGCAGAAGTAAGAACATCTGTTCCCAGCATGAACCTTATTAGCTTCATCATTTGGCTTTCAGCCGAAAAAATGTATGATTATGATACATAGGCTTCATGGGTGGCAAGGTAATAACTCATGCTCTGCAGCCGGTGAGCTCAGGAGCAGGCGTGGCTATGGGGGTAGCGGCCATGTAGCGGGGGCAAGACACACGTGGCAGCAACAGCTCCATTACCTGGAGGCAACCTTGCAGCAACCCCAGGTTAGAGAGACAGAGGACAACTGGGGACTGGAAAGAAGAGAGAGTGAGACAAAGGAGGGAGAACAGAAGAGGAAGAGCGAGGAGAGAAGGAGAGAAAGTGAATGAGAGGCATGAGAGTGAAGCCATAAAGACCCCACCCAGACATGAAAGTGAGGGTGAAGGAGCCGGGCAGAGAGACAGAGAAAGTAGCTGTGCCTGGCAAATGGCAGAGCAGGATGTCCCGCGCTTTGTGCATGGGACATGCGCTAAAGCAGCGCTGCCTGGGCCTGCACCTCACCCCCACCACTTCCCCGATGTGTGCACTCAGGCAAGCTGCCTCATTGCTTTGTGCCTTAGTTCTCTCAACTCCTGAGAGGGGAAATCACAGCACCTCGGAGGGCAAATGTGAGGGGTAAGTGTGTGACTCTGCATAAGGCACTTGAGCACTACTTGACATGGAGCAAGCTGCCATCATCGCATCATCGCATCATCATCACCATCATCATTGCTACTACTACTATCATCATTACTTGTAAGACGGATTTAAATATTCCTTGTATACTTGTATATACTCGTACAGCATGATGAGCTAGGTACTGGTATTATCCCCACACCGGGCAGCAAGCATGTAGAAGTGAAAAGCTGGGCCTTAGCGATCTGCCTCTGGAACCTGCGCTCCTTACCGTCTCCCAGGCAGGACTCAACAGCCTCCCTAAGAATGGCCCTTGAGCTTGTCACTGCCATAATAAAAACAACAGAAGCAGCGCAGACTAAAGCTTATGTCTGGGTTTGTTACATGGAAGGCCAAGAGCAATCACCTTCCCTGGGCCTCCTTTTTACAGGTAGCACTCCCTACACCTAAGGAAGCAGGATTGAAATTAAGGAGACATGGGTTGGAATCCCAGCTCCACACTCAAGAGCAGTGGGCATGCCTGCTGAGGTAAATGGCTGCCTCCTGAGCCTGCTGCTCTCTGCTGGAACCAGAACGAGACACCCCTAGGTCTGCGGTGAGGATCCAGCAGGGCTGTGGAAGTAGAGCTCTCCCAGTGTCTGGCACTCACCATATCATAGCCCTAGCATCAGTACAAGACAGCGCATTCCCTGTGAAAGCTGAGAAATGCTGGGAAGAGGAGACAGAAAAATAAAAGAGGGAGGATGGAGGGAAACTTCAGCAGACGGCAGACAAGGAAGTGGCATCGGAGCAAGTGATGAGGTGGGGATGGAGGCTGTGGGAATGGAGGTCGCAGTGGAGCGAGGTGGGCTCTAGAGAAACAGGGAAGAGCCGGCCTCCTGGGAGCGAAGAAGCCTGCTCACCTCAGCACCCCGGTCCTCTCCCAATTACACTATGGATGTTCCTGACAGCAAAATGAAGTTCCAGCAAAAGGCTGAACGATGCGCAAAACTCTCTATAGAAGAGGTCAGGGGTTTATACCTCTTAAGAGGGCTTCTTACAAAATCGTTAAAATGTTATAGAAGGTACGTAAAGTGGGGTATGTTACTAACATCCAAAACAAAGCAGATTACGCAGAGAGGTTCATAGTCAACGGATTCTAATAAAGCTGAGGAGTTGCCGTTTGTATTTACGTATGGTCCTTCATCCTGGAAGATGCCTTCTTGGTGTTTTAGTCACCTGGGTGCTGGCAGATATGAACAACTGTTTAATCCTGGGCAAGTTGCCTAACCTCTCTGAGCCTCAAGTTTTTTCCATCTGTGAAAGAAGTCTGAGACTAGGGCCTACCTCATAGGTGGATGCAAACGCTAAAGAAGAGAACGCATGCGAAGAGGTCACGTGATGCCTAGCATGTAGCGAGAACGCACCAACGCGAGCTGGTAGGATTACTGCTGTTCGCATTATCATGTGGCAATGGGACAAGATGAAGTGCTGTGATGTGGCTTCAGAGTCGACACATCTAATTTCTGGAGATTAGTCAAGGAAAACAGTCAATAATATCAACACCTCCCTCTGCCTCTCCGCCATCTGCACCAATCACAAGTCCTCTCAGCTCCACTTTATGAGAATGTCTGTCTTCCACCCTGTTTTCTCCCTTCTCACTCACTGACCTCATTTGGTTTTCATCTGCCATGGGGTCTACCTCAACCAACTGCAAAGGCCTCTACAGACATTCTTGCCTCTACTCCATTTAATCCATTCATACAGAAGCTGTGTAGCCCCTTTTTGAAGTCTCAGTTTGTATTAAAATTTGATTCATCCACTTTTTGCAATTCTACCCCATAGTATAACCCCATTTGTTTTACTTTTTAAAAATCATATTTAAGTCACTTACCCTTTGGTTAAATGGACACTCCCAAAACTTCCCAAAGCTTCTCCAGCCAGCTTTGTAGCTAGTGCGCGTTAGGGGCTCAGCAAATGTTTGTGGACTTGCACCACAGATGTGAAGAAATTTCCTAAGTAGAAATTCACATGCAAACATGATAATAACTGGGAAGTGAGGAGGGTGAGGTGATGCCTGTATTATTTCTTAATTTCCCAAGTATAGGGACAAGTATTTTCTAAGTCTTATAATTTAATACATATTTTTAAGATAAAATATATGTGGGAGGATTACCTACACACACACGTAGCAGACCATCCTTTGCTTGCTACCTATGTCTGCTGTTTGCAAACACCATTGCTGTTTCGGAGCAATGTTTCTTCACTAGGAAAGAACAGGCCCCGTAGACTCTAACAGATCACATGCCGCCCAAGGATACAACATTAAAAAACAATGACCACTGAAGTCAGGAGAAAACGCAATCATGCCCTTCCCAGGATCAAGCAACAGTCACACCCTACTCCTGCCATCTTGAGTCAGAGGGAATAAATGCGGGACGAGCTGGGGACTCTGGTGTTGCCTGTCTACTTCCTTGCATCTCAGGATTTTTGCTCTTCTTCGGATTCTTCTCGTCCGTAACACAAAAGGAATAGTCTACCACTACCTGCTCAAAGCAGTGGACTGGCTCAGTCATGATTTGCTAGCATTTCAAAACACAAAATGATATTGCTGAGACTGACTGCCAAGAAGCAGGGTTTATCCTGTACCTCTTCTCCCCCATGGGTGAGAAAAGAGAGCATCAGGTTTGTGAGATCCAGTGTTGCAAGCAGTGATTTATTTGCTCTTAGCAACCGTGCCTGAAGCTTAGTGACATCTGTAAACTGAACATTCTCATCAAGCGTTCATTTTATTCAACTGTTTGCCCTCAGGGTGCTGCAGGCTTAGTTGACATCCTGCTTGAAGCTGACAACTCACCCTCCACCCTCCACTGACAAGAGGCCTGGGCTCCAGCTATGCACAGGCACACACGGCACTCCTATTCTGCATCGAGTTTTTGTGGCTCCTCATCACCAGGACAGCGTCTCACAAACCTCTTAGTCATCACTCCCCTTCTCAGAGTGCCACTGCCTCAAGGAAGATGCTTTTCCTTTTCTTGAAAGCACCATTTTCCACTTTTTTCAGTTTCATTTCCTGTTTGCAGTTTAAGAGCCAACAAGGCAGATGGATCAGGGAATCAGCATGACTGAGAGGGAAAAACCATCCAAACGCTCCCTGCATAGCACCCACCACAGGCCAGGCCTCCTGCAGATGATCCTGGAGATAGGTGAATGCTAGCCATGCTCACTTCTGCTGTGCAGTACACAACTCCAAAACAGAGACGCATGACAACGTCCTCAGTTCTGGCAGACTCTTTCAGGATCCAGGGCCGTAAGACTGTTGCTCAGGTCTCAATAACACACAAAAATCAAAAACAAGCAATCCCACAAAAAGGATGAGTACGAGGAAAAGCACTAAAGTCAGATAACGGTGAATTTATATCCTAGTTCTTGCATCAACTAGCTGAGGGGCCCTGGGCAAGTTATTTGACCTCTTGGCACTTCAGTTTTCTTGTCTGAAAAAGAGAGGGTATAATTGTACAAAGCTCATAGAATTTATGGTGAGGATTACATGAGGTAATTCATGAGAGTTCATGTAAATTCATAGCATAATACCTGATACCTAGTAAGTGCTTAATAAATATTATGTGTCAGGGAGAGGAACATCACACACTGGGGCTTGTCGGGGGGTGAGGGGAAAGGGGAAGGAGAGCATTAGGACAAATACCTAACGCATGCGGGGCTTAAAACCTAGATGATGGGTTAACAGGTATAGCAAACCACCATGGTCCATGTATACCTATGTAACAACCCTGCACATTCTGCACATGTATCCCAGAACTTAAACTAAAATTTAAAAAAAAGAAAATACCAAAAAAATTATTTTCATTAGTCTTAGTACCTTGTTTCAAAATTATCAGCCAAGAAATGCACACAGATGGGACATATTTCAGATTATTTCCATTGTCACTCAACTTTCGGCATATATAATCACTTACACGGAAAAGGCCCTTATCCCTTCCCTGTTTTATCCTTTCCCTGTTTTTCCTCCCCCACTCCCTGCCCAATGTGCCTGCTCTCACCTCTGACTCCTGTGCCGATTCCAGGACCATGGGCAGTCTTGACCTTCACTCTTCCCTAGACAGTACCTTAAGGGCAGGGACCACAGCTTTCCTAGCTTAATATTCTTTTTAGTGTCTGGGTCTTCAACTAGGAGGACCTTCCCACTCTTTTCTGAGTAGAATGCTTGTCTTAACTCTGGCAACTTAAAAAATGAACTATTGATTTCATGAGCTGAGATCTTTGAAGATTTTCAAAGTCTCAGAACCACTTCCCAGTCAGAGAAGTTCAAAGAATGAATTCATCGACTGGCTTATTCTTCTCAGACATCATTTCCACTTCAGTCAGAGAGGCCGGGGAAAGGTTGCTCGCTGGGGAGCTTTCACCTCTTCACAGACTGTCTGATATCAGAGGAAGGGAACTTCCCCATAGTGTTCCCACGTCAGAACACTTGAACACCATGAACATAAAACTCTCCCTCCCTGTGGGCCCTGAGTGGACCCAATTCTTGCTCCTACAGCGAGGGACTCTGTGGCATGGAGCAGTAAGCTGGGTTGTGCCACAGGACGCCGTGTGGGGAAGCCTGGTGCCACACCTGGAAACTGTTTTCTTTCTGCATTGAGATGTATGGGATCCTGTTAAGGCTGAATCAAAGCTTATGCCAGCTTCTCCAGGGAGGTCTCACTCCCTGTGCTTCATGACTCCTTCCAGATTCTCTTCTTTCCTTATGTATTACAACAAATTATAATTTATCCTCAGGTTTTAAAGGTGGATCTGGTGCTACCTAAATATCAAGTAATGTCATTAACGTCAATTAATGATGATGTAGAGTCCTAACACCAGCACAAGAAAGTCAGTGAACAAGCCAGAATTAAGAAAACTCCCCACAGTACATTAATTAAGAAAGCCAGGCTATGTAAAATGTTATTTTGAAAGAAGTCATTTTCTGCAGTGACATAGGACCCACATAATAAGGCTTCTCTGCCAAACCAGTCGGAAAATAGGGAAGTCAGACAGCCATGGGTCAGAATCCATAGATATAGGAATGGAAAACTTCAGAGAGCCCTCCTGTAAGATGTAAAGCCACCAATCGACAGGCAGCCTGTTATATACAGGAAAGCTCTCAATCATCTTTACTAAATAGGGAGGATACAACTTCCCTCCCCTCCAGGCCATAGAAAACTCGAATTCTTTACAAGCATTCTTGAGATTCACATACTAAATGTTCAATGACACTATCAAAATGGATGCCTGGAGATCTTACAAACAAACTAGAAGCTAGCCTCATGGCTGCTCAGAAATGAAGGCCTTTAGGCAAAGCTGGAAACTGAAGATTTGAGCAGGTATGGGTCAGACCCTGGCGCTCAAAATAAATATTCTGCCCCAGAAGCTCTGGACTGGAAGGGAGGGACCCAAGTTCTCTGAAAGGGCAACACTGCCACAGCCAAATAGCTCAAGCAGTTTGCTGTCAATTATCCACCCCCTGTGTAATTTCAGGAAAATTTATTCTGTAAATTACAGATCTTTTTGACACTTAACTCAGCAAAAAACAGCTGTCCAACAGTGATTTTATGTCCAAGTAAACCTGTCATCTTTATTCTTGGCCTTTTCCTTCCCTCTTACAGAAAATAAAAAGGATCCAGATATTTTCCAAGAGAAAATAAACTCCTAAAGCTGAAAGATTTGAGTTTTCGAGTTTGGTCAAAATGCTGAGTCCAAAAAGGGGGTTCTCAAGTTGGCACAGTGCTTCCCTCCCACATCCCTACTTAATCACCACCAACTCCGGAGGCTGTGACTCAGAGAATGTGTGAGCCCAAGCCTCGTCTCATAAACACAGCGTTTCCAGGCCCCATGTTCTCCATTCTTTGCTAGCGCAGTGCAACTTGGGGTCGGGGCAAATAAGGTAAGAAGACCATTTGAGTTCAACTTCTGAAGCTGTGCTTTTCTCTGCTAAAGTTTAGGTAGAAGCCAAAAGAGTTGTTTTCTCTATTGTCTAAAACTAAACTGCTGACAACTAAGAAGTATGAGCACTTGGCAGAATTTCAAACTCCAACAATAAGCAAACTGCACGAGGAGATTGTTTTGTGTTGCTTTTCTGTGGCTCTCCTTTTTCTACCGTGGGATGTTCCAGAAAACTGTGGGCACTCTGTCCATGCCCACTGCCAGCAGCTCATGGAGGACATCCAGGAATAGGTGTCCTCCCTCCCCTAGGATGGGCCCACTGCTGACGCACCTGCTCCAGGAACTGTGATTGGAATACATTATCGGGACTAACGAGAGTCAAGAATGACTGAAAAGTCTAATAGGAGTAGAGAGGCACGAGACAGAGTTGAGTAGTTGCCATCTCCCCCTCTCTTATTTATTTATTTATTTATTTATATTTATTTATTTGTGTTGAGATGGAGTCTCGCTCTGTCACCCAGGCTGGAGTGCAGTGGCACGATCTCAGCTCACCACAACCTCTGCCTCCTGGGTTCAAGCGATTCTCCTGCCTCAGCCTCCCAAGTAACTGGGATTACAGATGCCTACCACCACACATGGCTAACTTTTTTGTACTTTTAGTAGAGACAGAGTTTCACTATGTTGGTCAGGCTGATCTCAAACTCCTGACCTCAGGTAATCCACCCACGTCGGCCTCCCAAAGTGCTGGGATTACAGGCATGAGCCACTGCACCTGACCTCCCCTCTCTTTTTTTAACCTCCATTTTTCTCTCAATGTCTAGGGCTGCAATGGTTTGTTTCTACCCCCATCACTCATTCACTCAACATTACACCTTCCTTCTACCCTCCCTGGTCTGTTTCCCCATGACCCAGGTCTTTACCTCTCCCTGTCTTCTACCAGAACTTCCTACGGTGTGCACCATTTCCTTTGGGCTCTGTCATCACTCAGTGACAACCAGGTTATCTGATGGAATAATTCCTGCGAATGTTCCAAGAGAATATATGTGCCTGTTGGGTTCCTTCTGGAGAAGATGGGATTTTTAAGTATGGATGATCAAGGACTGGGATTCTAAAGGCGCTGGACAAGATTAGTCAAGGAGCTGAAAGCCAACTGAAATGAATTGGAATGAAAGAAGGAGTTAGTTGGCTTATGTGACTGGGAAGGGCGGGGATGGAGTGGCTGGAGGAACCCTGTCAGGACCTGCACTGACTCCCATCACAGCTCTTGCCGGTGTGTTGTCCCAGTTCTTATGAGCTTTTCCGCTTAGCTGGGGCCAGAGTTACACTTCCAAAACCACACATCCTTATAGCTCCCATCAAGAAAAAAGACCTCTTTCCTGGAGTCTGGAAAGAAGGACTTTCATTGGTACGTCCTGAATCACATGCTCATCCCTGGACCAATTCCTGTGACCAGGAGATTTAGCCTGAGTCCTCATTTGGTATTGCTGCTGTAACAAATTATCACAGGCTTAGTGGCTTACAACAAAACACACGTATTACCTTAGAGTTCTGAAGGTCGAACCCTATTAGGGTCTTCCTAGACTAAAATCCAGGTGTCAGAAGGCTGCATTCCTTTCTCCAGGAGAAACCTGTTTCCTTGTGTATTCAGTTTGTTAGCAGAATTCAGTTCCTTGTGCTTGTAGGACGGAGATCCCGGTTTCCTTGTCTCCATCTGTGGACCATTCCCAGCTTCTCGAAGGGCTCATATTCCTTGGGTGATAGCCCTTTCTTCTAGCTTTAAAATCAGCCATGGTGAGTCAAGTCTTTCTCATGCTTCAAATCTTTCCTGCTTCTTTTTTTGTTATCGCGTTTCTTTGATCCTTCTGCTTTTCTCTTCCACTTTCAGGAGCCCATGTGATTACTTTGGACCCAACTAGACAATCCAGGAGAATCCCCATCTGAAAGTTCACAACCCTAATTCCATCTACAAAGTCCCCTTTGCTGCGTAATGGCAATGTATACATAAATGGCATACTTATGTAAACGGCAATGAATATGTAAAACATACTCAAGGGTTCTGAGGATAGAACACGACCCTTGGGGCAGAAGCATTATGTGGACACCACACCCAGAGCTTGGTCGAATATCCACCTAGGGAAGCCAGGCCAGGGCTGGTATGACTGACAGCTCCAACAGAACCATGTGGAAAGGGAAGGAATGAGAAACTCCCTAGTGAAGAATAGGATGCTATTAGCAGGAAAAAGAAGAGAAAAGATGTCCCCTTCAAGGCAGGTTGGTCCTTACTACACATTTAAGTCACTGCTCAAAGATATTAGTGGGCTCTTTAGATAGGAAGTTTAATACTCCCAATAACAACTACCCTAAACATTTTTTAAATTAATAAATGAAAAAAATGAGAAAGGAGGCAGGCCAGAGGCAGAAAATTAATCTATCAAATATACGCATTTCCAAGGGCTAGAGCTTTGCTGGATATACCCATTTCCAAGAGCTAGAACTTTGCTGAGCTTAACCAAGAAACACAGAAGAAACAGAAACTATTTGTAGGTGTTTGGCCCAAGGAGTCATGCTCACTTATGGCAACAGAGGGCAGTCAGGAAGGAGGAGAGGACAAGAATCTGACTCAAGATCCCATGTGCTCTCGTAGACCAGGGCCTGCAACAGAGGAGGTGTAGCCAAAGTTTCTAAATATACCGTCTATGGGATGAAGAAGTCTGGACTGTTGGTTGGGGCACACTGGTTATGGTCCAAACACCTGTAACCAGCCGCACAACCTTGGGTAAGTCTCACCTTGCGCCAGTTTCATCTGCAGTGATATGAGAGAGTGGGACTATCAGGGATGTCCGTGAGGTGACTGTACCAGTCCCTACTCCACACCCATGCCTGCCCAACTTCCATAACCCACTCTGCTCTTTTCTGCTAAGCCCTTCTCAAGACAGCATTCCAACAGCCACTACCACCTGGTCCAAGTCAAAACGTGTATGAAAATCCCTCAGTCATTCTAGAGTTAGATAACTTCTAAGGTACTTTGGAGATTCGACATTTTATATGATACGGTTCTGATATAGACCAATCACTTAGGACCAAATGAGACCCATTCAGGCTCTCATTTCAAACTCCTAATGCTGGATGAGGACAAAGCTACCTGGTGGGAAAGGTCAACAGAACTAAAAAAAAATTCATGATTTAATCCAAGTGCTCAAGGACAGTTTCAGTAGGAAATCAAATCAGGGATAAAATAGATTTCCCTTCTCAACCAGAAGGCTTGAAATGACACGTAGATGTTTCACAAAAGGTCAACTATAATCCTTGATGGACAGAATATTGCCTTGCAATTACATAGATAAGCAACATGGTTTTCTGGCAGGAATAGCTGGTGCAAACAAATGGAGAAATATTGCAGGTTGGTTCCCTAGAACTTCTGAAACAGACATTACCAAATAAGAAATTTATTATGGAGTGGTCTTGGGACTAACACCTGTCAAGGAAGGGAAGGAAACAGGATTTACCAGAGGGTAAAATTGGGCTGTGGACTCTGAAAAGGTCTCAGTTCACTGTACAGGGAGCTCCAAAACTGGACTGGCCTTTCAGAGACATCATCAGTTGGGGTATGGAGTCAGATCATTAGTTGCCTTCATTGACCTGTCATCAAATGGAGGCTAGTCCCAGGCAGGTGGCTCATGGGTAAGGAGGCTGTCTTTGTAGAGCTCAGTGCCCGGAGAGGGCCGACAGTGGAGTGCTGTCAGCCAGCAGCAGGCCCACAAGCTATGGAAACAGTTCCTTCAACCTGAAGGAAGATCTGGCAGAGTCACATATTCAGAAAAAAAATCAAATGGAATCTCCGACCTGGATGGCCTATTCAGGACATCAGCACCAGCAGTGCCAGTTAGTGCTACCCTTTGCTGTCTGTTGGCACTGCAGAGGTCCTCTGGGTCTCCCTGTACAATCTGCAACTTTTTCCAGTGTTGACCCATGGCCAATTTTCTGGTGGTGCTCAGCAAAATAAATTATCCAGAGTAGGAGACATAACTGCTGTGGAAGTTTCATTCTGGTGGATGAATGTCACAAGTTATTTTATGTTAAATTTTATAGTAAAATAAATAGGTGGACAAATTATATTTTCCACATGATGTAAGTTCTGTAGAGATAGTATATGAGTCTACCAGGACTGTTATAACAAAATACCACAGACTGGGTGGCTTAAACGCAAACATTTATTTGCTCACAGTTCTGGAGGCTGAAAGTCCAAGATCAAGACATTGGCAGGTTTGGTTTCTCCTAAGGCCTCTTTCCTTGGCTTGCAGATGGCCACCTTCTTGCTGTGTCCTCACATGGCCTTTTCTCTGTGCACACATCGTTGGTATCTCTTTCTCTTCTTATAAGAACACTAGTCCCATTGGATTAGGGCCCCACCCTATGTTCTCATATTACCTCTTTAAAGGCTCCCATCTCCAAATACAATCATATTGGGGTCAAGGCTTTAACATATGAATGTTGGAGGAATGTGATTTAGTCCATAACAGATAGTTTCAAAAAATTCCTTTTAACATACACTGTCCGTTAGTCTACGGATGAATGAATGATAGAATGTAAAATTTATATATAGATGCCATTTTAAAGTGTATTTCTAGTGGTTTTTTTGGGGGGGCCTCCCTTTGTTCTTGCTTCACTGTAGAAATGTTATTGTTTAAATTAGAATTTAGAAAGCAAAAAGTTTCTCAGAAAAAAATAAAATTACTCATATTACTATCACTCATTTAAAAAATACTATAACATTTGATGTATTTTCTTCCAATCTTTTTTCTCTGTTACATATAAACATTTTTTATGGATTGGAGCATATACATCTATTACAATTTTATACCTATATAAAATTGCTAATAATAATTTGATAATAATAGAGCATGGTTACATTTTAAAAGGAAAACAATGTATCCATAGATTAATTATCTAATGCTTTATTTTGGGAACTATTGCACCAAGTATTTGCACATAAGTATTTTCTTGAATGTCTGCCTTCGCAATATTTTCCTTTTCATACCATTTCCTTTTTCCTCTTTTTCTGTCCAAATTTTCCACTTCCTTGTAAGCCCAGTTCAAGCCCTACCTCCTCAAGTAAAGATTTCCCTGGCATTTCTAGACATAGGAACCTGGCCTCCTTTTGCTTTTATGCACATCCTTTGCTTAATCTCATCCTTCTTGTGACATACCTGGTACCATTGTTGTACTGTATTTTCATTTTGAGCCTTACTTCACAATATGATTGTAAGACTCTTGAATACAAACACATCCATTGATCGATATTGGTTGATTGATTAGTTTGCTGGTCAGTTTGCCGTTTTCTGAGTATTAACCCAGTTGTCTGTGGAAGTAATTTCCCCCTGCTACTTATCCTGGGGAGGGTACTAGTTTGTGACATTTCTGCAGCAGAACTGAATTGGAAGCATTGTGTTCTTCTGTGTTATCCTGATTTCCCTGCTCTGTGTGCCTTGACAGCAGGATGGTTCTATTATGTTATATCCTATTGTGTTTTTATAATGGCTTAATTACTGTGTATGGGCCTCTAGCTGAGAACTGGGGAGAGGGTAAATTCTATAAATAAAATGTGCTATTGGTGACATTAATAGGCTGCCAGACTTAGTTGTGTCTACATTGCACAGGTTCACATTAAAATTCAAAGTGTTGTCAAATATATGTTATAGGTAAAGAATCTATTTTCAATTCCCTTACAGAGTGAATTAAGCTACAGTCAAAACATGTTCTGGAAAGAAAAGCTTTGATGTTCTGATGTGCCATGTACTATATGGCGGTCTATCTCAACGTGTCTTTTCTCCATGCAGCAGAAGACCGCACTGGCCAAAGGCCAGAGACATCTGGAAAAACATATTCTCCTTTGTGTCTAATCTGGCCAAGCAAAACCTTAGACTGCCATTATTCAAACAAATTTATCCATCTTTAAAATGTGTACAAAACTGTGTCTGGCTCATTAGGATACGCACAATACATTACTGTGAATGGTTAACAGGCCAACCCAAATTACTTTCAGTATTTTAAAGATGAAGATAGAGAGTGAGGGAGGGAGGTGGGGAGAAAAAGAAGGAAGGAAAGGAGGGAGCGAGGGACAAATGGAGGGCGGGAAGGAAGGAAGAAAGGAGCATATATATATGTGTGTGTGTGTGTGTGTGTGTGTATGTATGCATATGTTCATTATGTCAGAGAAATCTGCCATTTCATTAACTTTTCTTTCAAAGTTTTATTACATTGTAAATTTCAGGTGAAATTAACAATCATAATAACAAGTACAGTTTGAGAACCTAGAATCAGCAAAGTCAAGGCATGACATTTTGACATTGCCGCTTTGATACAACTATTTTGATGAAAGAATATTTTGTCATGTTTAAAAAAAAATTCAGCTTTTATCTTTTAGAAATGAATGGGGAAGCAGATAACCTCCCCCTTCCAAAGTCTACACAAGCCCATACTTCACCCTTGAAATTCAGACAGCTGTTCTCACACACGAGGTGGGAAGGTTCAGGAAGGAGACAGGTGGGGCAGGTATTACTTGCTTTTAAAACTGATTTTATATTTGACCAGACCATCTTGATGCATCAACACATGTGCATCAAATGTTATCCTTCAGCACTAGTCACAGCGGAGTGCCATTTCTGGACATCTAGCATGAATAGGAATATTACAATAACTGCTCTGATAATTCATGGGAAAAAAAGCCATTTCTTTTCTCCACATCTGTCAACTGAGAGTCACCTTGTGCCCTGATTAATCCTGTTGGTTGCCTCAGTCCTTTATTTCCTGCTGCAGGTGCAGCATCAACTTGATGTTTTCATGGGATGGGGTCCCCACAAGGTTAAGAAAAGGTGACGATGGAGTGCAACAAGCGTGAGGAAGAGAAAAAGCAGTAGCTCAGGAAGGTCTGTGTCCTTTGTCCCTAAGCAAGAGCTAGAACAAGAATAACTCTTTTAAAAAACCGGGTGGGTGGTCCTGTCAGAGAGGGGCTAGTGAGGCAGGCACTTGCCTGGGATACAAAATTTAAAGGGGTTCCTGTAATTCAGCAGTCAAGATAAATGTTTTTAAGCAATATGTTAAAAAATGAAAATGAAGGCAAATTCACCGTAAACAAAATACTAAGTTTTTAAGTAAAGACAGATCCAACCCTGTAGTTAGGCAATCATGCCGCATTCACTCCACCCTAACCCCAGCTCTGGTCTTGCATTTCATCTTCCACAAATCTAAAGATGCTAAGTAAAAAATAAATAAAAGTCTCTCAGTCAAAATAAAATGCATGTTAACTTGTTCTATTTAACCACTCCACAATGCATACATATTTCCAAACATCATGTTGTATATCATAAATATGTACAATTTTTATTTGTCAAGTAAGTGGTAGAGGAAGACTTCAAAACTGGAAACATACACTGTGAATTCTGTCTAGACTCTTCTAAACTCTTAGATCATATAAACGTCTTATTAGGCTAAGTCCACATTCCAAGTTATCTAGATATTTGAGATTTCATTAAATCCCCATGTCTTAGACAATATGATTGACAACCCCATCTTGGGAAAAATATCAAAATAAGAGGAAAGAAAACAAGTAACGGAAAGCTAGTGCAGGTGGAATATGGAGGTGAAAGAAGGTGGGTGCCAACCATCACCAACAACTTGCAAATTAGGTAAATAACATACCCCTGTCCCCAAACTAAATTAATATGCAATGGATCAATTTCAATGATATCCAAAGTCAACCTTAATGAGAAAAAAATATATATCTCAAGAGAACAAGGTCTAATTCCAACTGTAGGGTATTTTTTTAATCTTATGAGCCTGGGCTGGACTCTGGAAAAGACAGTTTTGTCAGAGGCCATTAAAAGAGGGACTGTTGACTCTTTACTTCCGGTCACACAGCAAGCAAGTAGGAAACACTCATGGATCTAAAGAAAAGATGAGCTGGGACAAATAAAAATATTTGTTAAGGAGATGGGAATGTGGGTAACTTATGTCTTAGATCTTGGATTTCTATTTTCATAGCAGCATTATTTTTGTAGAAAACACCATGACAAATATGTCAATAATAAGAAGGATTAATCAGCCATGGAAGTGTAAGAAAAGGAAAATAATAAGGCAAACACTTCCCTGCCAATGGGAAATGTGTCGGTTCTCATTGCAGTTGCTGTGTAATAACCTAACCACAAATCTAATGGTCTAAAACAACCACCATTTTACCATGCCCATGGATTCTGTAGGTCAGGAATTTGGACTGGACACAGTGGGATGGGCTTATCCCTGCTCCATGATATCTGGGACCTCAACTGGAAAGACCTGAAGGTTGGGTTGACTCCAAGGCTAGGAACTGCAATCATCTGGAGGCCCCTTCACTCAGGCCCCGGGCTGGGATGATTCCCAAACCAGGACGGCTTATCAGAGTCCCTAGATGCGGCCTCTCTGGGTGTGACTCCGCTTCCTCACAGCATGTAGCCTCAGGGTAAGCAGTTTCCTCCCATTGCAACTCAGGGTTCTGAGCATGAGTGGTCCAGTGAACAAGACAAAATCTGCACTGCCTTTTATGACTGAGCCTCGGGAGTGACACAGCGTCACTTCTGCCAGATCCATTGGCCCATGCAGTCACAAGCCTGCCCAAGTTCAAGGGTAAAAGTATTCAACTCCACCTCTTGATGGGGGAGTGGCAAGGTTGCTTGCAGAAAACTGCATGGGACAACAGATATTGTTGCTGCCATCTCTGGAAAATGCAATCTGCCACAGCATCCACACTGAAGGACACACTCATCTGAGCCAGTGGCAAGTGGAGTCCTGTTGTCAAGATGCACACCTCAGCCTATCAGGGGCTCATGTTGCTTAATTTGAGAATCACATACCTGTATGTTTATGCCTTTGATAATTCAGCTTCTCAAAGAATTTGCCTATGACGAAAGGAAGGGATCAAGGAGCGACATGGCACTCACATGTCTCATTGTATCTGATGAAACAGTTCTTTTGTTTCAAGCATTCTCCTCTCCAGAGAATTGTAAGCATGAGCCACTGTGACACTCTCCTGGGGTCCCTAAGGTCTCATCCACTCTGGGACTGCAAGGCTGAGGCCAGCCGCTGTTCTGCAGGCAATGTGCCACGATCAATGTGGTGTGGGACTAGCTGGGGGTGCCAACAGACCCGCCCCAACCATAACCCTGGACACTGTGTAAGCAATTATTTTTACTTTTTGAAACCAGGAATAAGGTGAAGAAACGTAAGTCAGACTGGAGGAGAAGAAGCTATGAAACAAAATGGAAAACTAAAGAGAACAGGAAGGGGCACCAGCTGGAAGAAAGAAAAGAATCCGAGAGTGAAGGAGACACTTTGAGTAAACTATCACAGCAATAGGATAGTTCCTGAGAGTTACTTCCAAAATAGCCCACGCTGGCCAGGTGCGGTGGCTCACGCCTATAATCCCAGCACTTTGGGATGCCGAGGCGGGTGGATCACCTGAGGTCAGGAGTTCAAGACCAGCCTGGCCAACATGGTGGAACCCCGTCTCTACTAAAAATACAAAATTAGCCAAGCATGGTGGCGTGTACCTGTAATCCCAGCTACTTGGGAGGCTGAGGCAGGAGAATCGCTTGAACCTGTGAGGTGGAGGTTGCAGTGAGCCTAGATGGTGCCACTACACTCCAGCCTGGGCAATAGAGTGAGACTCCATCTCAAATTTAAAAGAAAACACACACAAAATAAACAGAATAGCCCACATTAAGCCTCTTTTCCCCCAGTGCCTGAGTTCTTCTAGGTGGGAACCAGCTGGGATGGGGACACAGTCACACCTCATAGCTGCCAGCCTCTCTGCCACCACATCATTTTCCTGACTTACTCCTAGTGAATGCTCAGCCCATCGCCTGTGTCACCAAAGACACTCAAGGCACAGCCCCTGCAGGCTCTGCCAGCCTCAAGCCATAAGGCTGACCTCACAACAGCACTAGTCTTCCTCCCCAAGTAGATTATTTATTTAACAAACATCTATACCAGGCTTACTACATGCCAGGCACTGTCCCAAGTACTTTGCAAATATTAGCTCAGTTATTCCTCTGCAAGGGAGTTACGGTTATTTATCTGTGTTTCACAGATGAGGAAACTGAGATAGGGTAGATGATTTGAATGCACCCATCCAGTAAGTGGTAAGGCCAGAATTCAAACCCAAGCAGGCCAGCCTCAGGTTCACTGCTCACAGCCCTTCGGCTGTGTGAGGCTGGCACAGCTGGAGAGGTAAGGAGCTGGGCAAGGAGGCAGAGGCCCAGGATTCGGGCACACCCACATGAGCATGACCCAGGTGGATCAGCCTAGACACCCTGGCAGGGCTTCTGGGACAGTTCTTTCTCTCCCTAAGGCCCATGAGTCTACCCTGGCTCAACCAATAACCCTTTTGTGTGTTTCCTTTATAAGTCGTAGGGCAGAGGGCCTAGGGTCTCTGCAACAGTTTGCAAACCTTACCATTGGGCTGAAAATCTCTCTACTGTGTTCCTAAGACTCAGTCTTCACAGATGACCTGACTCTGGTTGTGGGAGGCAACAGGGTGATAGGGCTAGAGCTGCCAGATTAAATACAGAATGTCCAGTTATATTTGAATTTCAGATTAATACTTTTTCCGGTACAAGTTATGTCCCATGCAATATTTGAGGCACACTAAAATATTATTCATTGTTTACTGGGCATTCTGTACTTTTATTTGCTAAATCTGGCAACCCTAAATGTGGGCTTATGAAAACCTCTAAAATGTGGAATAGGAACACAGCCAGGGAGCAGGTGAGCTCTGCATTGCAGTCCAGGTGGTGGTGGGTGTGGGGAGGCCCTCTGGGGAAATACGCTAAGGGAGGCAGTTTCTTCTGTCCTGGACAGAGGCAGTCCTATGACATGTCCAGGCCCAGGAGAAAAAGCAAAATAAATGCCCGTGGGCCTTGTGCTATTCTACAGGCTCACTGTCCACACTCTGCATGAAGCTCTTTCAACCCACAATTTTCTATTTTGAAAAATTTCAAAACTACAGAAACGTTGCAACCATCACACAATGAATACCTGTTTTTATCACAGTGGCATTCTCTTTCCCACGGTGTATGTGTGCATGTGGGCACATATAGACACATCTGTATTAGTTTGTTTGATAAACCATTTGAGAGTTTATGTCAGATATTCACTATGAAACTGGCTCTTTCTTTTCAAGCATTCTCCTCTCCAGAGAATTGTAAGTAAGCATGAGTCACTGTGACACTCTCCTGGGGTCCCTAGTGACTCAGCATGTAATTCCTAGGAAGAAGGACATTGTCCTCTGTAACCGCAATACCATGACCACACTCAGGAAATTTAACACTAATACCATGCTATTACCTAATATAAAGTCCTCGTTCAAATTCCTCCATTTGCCCCAATATGTGTGCTTGTGTACTTTTTTGAATCCAAGATCCTATCAAGGCCCCCAATGTACTTAATTGTCATGTTTCTTGAGTCTCCTTTAGCCCAAGTCTGCCTTTTCAGAGCGCCTACTGCATGCTAGACAATACGCAAGAGGCTTGGCCTGCCTTATCTATTTCAACCCTGTGAGACAGACGTTATCTCTTTTTACAAAGAAGGAAACTGAAGCTTATTCGAGTGAAGTAACTTACCCAGGGTCACATGACTGCTAAGTAGTATTTGAACCCAACCGTGACTCTGAAGTTCACCCTCCCCACTTTACACCGCACTGTCTGAGCTCTGTCTTCAAGAGATGATACTGAAAGAGATACTGGGGTTAGAACCTGAGAACTTTTCCAGAAGGTGAGAGAATGTTCCATAGAAATACACAGGATTGCGCCAGGGGCGGTGGCTCAAGCCTGTAATCCCAGCACTTTGGGAGGTCGAGACAGGCGGATCACGAGGTCAGGAGATCGAGACCATTCTGGCTAACCCGGTGAAACCCCGTCTCTACTAAAAAATACAAAAAACTAGCCGGGCGAGGTGGCAGGCGCCTGTAGTCCCAGCTACTCGGGAGGCTGAGGCAGGAGAATGGCGTAAACCCGGGAGGCGGAGCTTGCAGTGAGCTGAGATCCGGCCACTGCACTCCAGCCTGGGCGACAGAGCGAGACTCCGTCAAAAAAAAAAAAAAAAAAAGAAATACGCAGGATTTTGAAAGAGGAGCTGATGGGGTTAGCTACGGAGGCAATACCATGTCAAGGTTAGAAGTGAAATACTGAAGTCAAGTCTCAGGTTCAACTTTGAATTCCTCTATTCCCCAGCTATGTTCCCTTAGCCGTTCTAAAATCTTCACTTTCCCACCTTTAACAGGAGAGTGGTAATAGTGACCTCACCAGATTATTATGGGACTAATATTCTAATATTTAATTAAGTTCTTAGCACTAAGCCAACCTCGCACATGCCAGGCATCTAATAAGTGGCAGCTACTACTGTGATTAGGTGAGGAGAATAACTGCCTGACAGTTGCCACTTACAGGAGCCACAGGCCAATTGCTGGGGGCTGCCAACATGAGAACAACTGCTAACGTTCACACGTGAGGGCTCAACACACCAGAAGGGGAGCAGCTGTTTGGGGAACAGGGATTCGGTTTGCCTTGCTGTGAGCTGAGCCCTTCTTCCTGCCCAGAGCTCCCTTCTAAGGAACAGAGAGGAAAGCAGGTCAGGCAGGGACACCCTGCTGCCGTCCATGCCCACCAGAGAGGTGGGCAGAGAGCTCAGCTCCTTATTCTTGTTTTCCAGCATGGTCAATCATTTCCTGAGCATTTGGGAGCCCAGTGTTTTGGGGGAAGGTGACAGTGGGCTCCAGACAGCTGAAATATAAGCAAGATGTTATGGGCCAGATCATGCCCCCTCCCTAAATTTATGTGTTAAAGACCGAACCTCCAGTTAGGAGGTTAGGACTGCATTTGGAGATAGGGCCATTAAAGGGACAATTAAGGTAAAATGAGATCTCTAGGGCAGGTGCTAACCCATTCAGCCCGTTGTCCTTACATGAAGAGGAGATTAGGACAGATCAGTACAGGAGAAAAACCATGTGAGGGTCCAGCAAAAAGGTGGCCATCCACAAGCCGGGAGAGGCCGCTAAAGAAACCTAATCTGCTGACACCTTGTTCTTGGACTTTCAACCTCCAGAGCTATGACAAGTACATCTCTGATGCTTAAGCCACCTCGTCTGCAGCACTTTGTTATGGCAGCCCAAGGTGCCATAATACACAGGCTAATACATAGGCTCTCACATTCTCGGAGGAAGGGGTGGTCTTCTGACCCACATCTTTCTCCCATACCAAATGCTTCCTGCCCTGGAACATCGGACTCCAAGCTCTTCAGCTTTGGGACTCAGACTAGCTTCCTTTCTCCTCAGCTTGCAGATGGCCTATTGTGGGACCTCACCTTGTGATTGTGGGAGTCAATACTCTTTAATAAACTCGTGTGTGTGTGTGTGTGTGTGTGTGTATTAGTTCTGTTCCTCTAGAGAACCTTGACTAATACAGGTGGACTCATAAAAGAAAGAGACAACTGCACAGAGACTGGCATAGCCTTCAGGGAGGAATTCACAGGGCTTCTGCTCAGCAGAGGGGTGACTGTCACAACAGCAGGTCTCTGAGCCAAGACTTAAGAATCCTGGGTTACGACCACCTGCTGCCACCCCAAATCCTCAGTGCACACAGGCAGGAGACAGGCCAGTTTTGCAGACTGTCCATGGCCAAGTCATTGGCCTGTGTAATGGCGTCTCTGCAATGTGCATGTGGATGTGATGGTCTTTTAAGGTCTCTTCCTCAACTAGAATTCTAGGATTCCTGTAGCCATAGAAGGGGAGTCTGTTGGTTGGAAGAGCAAGCTGAGCTGATTATGCTGTTGATGCAGGCGGGTCAGCGGTTTGAATGTTCCACGTGTTCTGTGGAGGGCCTGGCCTGTGTCGTGTAAGAGCCAATGGAGTGGAGAACCAGAGCCAGGCTCAGTGCGTGACATGAATCTGCTTTTCCTTTCTCCACAGAGGAGGTTGCTTGACAAGTTAGGTGGCGTCAAAGCCAACCTCTGGGTAAGTGTTCTCCCGGGCAATAGGCAGGTCTAACTGTGTGACAGTGGTGGTGTGGAGTACCCTCTTCTTTGTTACAGAGAGCTGCCTGGCCTCAAGGGACGCTGAGAGTCTGGCCTCTCTAGGGATGCTGCCGGGCCACACAGGAAGCCAAAATGTTAAGGAGCTGGTAGGAGACCAGGACAGCCGGCAGCTAGCTACAGCCACACGTGCTCCAGTGCAGAGGCTTCAGTTCCTGACACCCCTTGAGGAGGCAGCAAAGTTATTTGGTCCCAACCTTCTGATCACACCTACTTCCATACAGTGGAGAGGCTCTCTCCAGGCCTCAGACCATGGAGGGGCACTTCCCACCCACCTTGCTCCAATCTGCCTCCATCGTGGACAGCAGACTCAGGTTTAGAGGAGCAACCACTTCAGAACAGCTTTTTCTGCAATATTCTTGAAAGTAACTAGTGAGCCACTTGTCAGGCTCAAAAGGATGCAGGAAATCATACACATATAAGACAAACTTTCTGAACTCTAGTTTGCTTTTAAGCATTTATTTATCCCAGTCCTCTGATCATCAACCTGGGTCAAGGTGGTATGACCGAGGCACAATTACTCTTCTCCAGGGAGGGTCAGGGAAATGAGTCACTGACCAGTCCCGTAGCTTACCCAATGACCCCAGGCAGCACAGAGCCTGAGTAAGGCTCAGATGACATCTGCCAACCCCTGAATCTAGGTTCCAGCTCCTACGAGATCTACATTTGGCCCATAGTCTCCTGAGTTTTTTCCTTTCTTATTTTCCAAAACATTGTATCTGTTCCGTGTTACAAATAAATTATAAATGTTCAAATGACTGAGAAATTCTGTTCCACTTTTACTTGTGTGTCTGATGTGCATCTGGATGGATGGCACTGGGCACACTTGAAATAAGGAGAAATAAATAGCTCTGAGATGTGACAGCATATGTATTTGCTCAAGAGTGAATGGCAAAGATCTGCATTTCATTTTTATAGGATTTCATCAGACATATGATAAACCATGATAGGTGATTTTTATTTAAAAGTCAGTCATGCTGAATTCAAAACTTATATTATTATTTTTTTGAGACAGAGTTTTGCTCTGTCACCCAGGCTGGAGTGCAGTGGTGCAATCTCAACTCACTGCAACCTCTGCCTGCAGGATTCAAGCAATTCTCCTGCCTCAGCCTCCAGAGTAGCTGAGATTACAGGTGCAGGACACCACACCTGGCTAATTTTTATATTTTTAGTAGAGACAGGGTTTTGCCATGTTAGCCTGGCTGGTATCGAACTCCTGGCCTCTGGTGATCCGCCCACCTTGGTTTCCCAAAGTGCTGGAATTACAGGCGTGAGTCACTGCAAGGAACACACAGCCTGCTCTCTGGGGGCACAAGAGCATTTTTATTCCTGGGGGTGGCATTACCAGTATCTGAAGGGCAATCTAAGTTTTCAGAGGAATTGCCAGTTTCCAATATGAAACTTAAGCCACAACTGGTGAAAACCAGAGGCTCCAGCTGTCTCCATTTAACATCTGACCCTTAAAGCAGAGGCAGCAGGCAAAATGATCCAGGGATGGAGAGTCCCACATTGCCCTTCCAACTTGGTTTCCCCTCCCCCAACTTTTCACAATCTGTCTGTGCAGGCAAGCCAATAGTAGTTGTCCCGGTGGCTAATTGTCTGTTTAGCATCTTTCCCAGCTCCTCATTTTCCCTTTGAGTTCCCTGATTAGGTCTCAGATGGGTATTTTGCCTGCAGGGCTGCAGAAGCGTCTGTAAGGAAAGTGTGCACAGAGACAGGAGCACCATAGGAACTTCCTCAACAAACCAGAGATGATACATGCCCTCTCCCACACTGGGAGCCCCTGATGTCAGAAAAGACAGGGTATTTCACTATAGCACAGGGCTTGTCCTGTGCATTAAATTATGTGCACTCAGCAAAAAGAGAGGTGAAGGGAGAGAGGAAGTAGGAAATTTATTTTGTATAAAAGTCATTATCAGACAATCCACATTACTGCATGTATTATTAATCTTGTATACTCAAGTATTACTGCACAGGCTTATGTACACAAACCACATATACTGCTGTCTACTTTAGGATAAGATAAGAGGCTTTCCCTCTTTGCCTCACACACTGACTTTAGAACCAAATCTCCAAAAAAAGATGGAATCTCCACTTTTTAAGGAAACATAAAAGGTAATTTAATGATGCTAATTGGTAGAACTGTAAACTAAAGAAGTGTTAGCCTGATGGACCCAGGGTTCAGCTGAATGATGAATGCTAGGTCACCAAGGGTATGGGTCAAAGACATTAAAGAAAAAAGAAAAGGACAAAGGAGTAAGGAGTAGACTGAGAGAAGTTAGTAGGAGCTGGAGCTGAAGTTCTCCTGTTATCCAAGAAAACGAGGAACTCGCCAAGTGTGCATCTTGTCTTGACCCACAGCTAGGGCAGGGCAGTGATGAAAACAGAACAAAACAAACAAACAAAAACCCCTCACCCTCTTAGATGGCTTCAGAAGAACACAGCAGTATCTAAGAAGCATGTAGACTCTAAAACAGATTTTTCACCTTGTCCCCCTCCCTTCCTTCTTGTCATCATCATTGTCACCATCATCGACATTTACTGAGTGGATTATCAGGCTTGACAGAGGAGGTCATGGGCCAGTATTCAGGATAGGGGTCACTTGGTTTCAAGGAACTAAGCAGCTCAGAGCAGTTCAAATCACAAAGGGTTTCTCATAGAGAATTTGGAAGAGGTATATCCAGGCCTTAGGAGAATGGGGAGCTTGCCAGGCAGGAAACACTCCTCTCTGTTTCACTGTCTCCTCTCTGGAGACCCGCTTGGTCTACATGGCCAGTCCTAACAAGGAGGTCTCCACCACCACATCTATACGACCTCCCGACTTTCAACACCACCACCAGTGGAGTCCTGGTCTCTTGTGTCTCTTAGCTGAAATTCCTCAAAGAAAGTAAGGGGAGGAGAGACAGAATATGAGCAGCCCAACTCAGGGCCAGGAAGTATACATCTTCCGCCTTGTGAACAGGGCAGAGTTGAGTCCACATGACCACGGCAACTACCCCTTCTCCCCCTTCAGGTGGGCTGTAGGTGGGAAGAAGTAGAAGTTAACGTGGAAGGAAAGTTTGGGTGGGGCAGTACAGTGAGCTAACACCACCACTAGAGTTGGGAGTCCAAGACTAAGCGATTTGAAAAGCATCTCCTGAAATGAGTAATTTGGTACTCTCTACCTACTCAATAATCATAGCTAATATTAATGGACTTATTCCTATGTCCTAAGCACTGTGTAAGTACTAACAGGCACCACAGACTGAGCATCCCAAACCTGAAAATCTGAAATCCTAATGTTCCAGTGAGCATTCCTTTAAGCATCAAGTCAGCATGCAAAAAAATTTCAGGTGTGGAGGCTACAGAAGAATGGAAGGTCATTCTTGACCTCTGCACCCCTTCATGCGTGGAAATTAGTGGGTTCCCTGCCTGCCCTTATTTCCACAAGAGAAATCGTTGCGGTTTCTTCTGTCCTGCTTTATAGCCCTTTAATTATTTCCATTTGCCTTCCCTGGATTTTTTTCAAACCCCTTCTTGATCACTTCATCTCACTTAAGAGCCTGGGCCACAGAGAACATAGAGCTCTAAGAGAGGCCTGACAGATGCTGGACAGGGTGGGAGGATAAGTTTGTGTTCCCGCATGTTGGGTGTGTGTTCATGAGTTCCAAAGCCACAACAGCCTTTTTCTTAATAAGAGCAAAATACAACCGATTACGTTTAGCTTGCGTACCACTACGACCCCAAGCTCCTTTTCTTCCATACTTGTACATCACCAGCTTCTTCCTGGCCTGTTTTTATGGCCTTATTTTCATTCCCACATAAATTACCCAGCCCTGTCTCCGTTATGCAGCATCCTGTTTTCTATCACTCGCTTTCATCAACTGGCCAGAAATACTTCCAGTGTTAATCCTCTGTTTTATTTTTTCTTCTCATGCATTTTGAAGGATTTCTAGAAATAATTAGTTCTAACTAGTTATATGCCTTGGTTGGGACTCATGGTTGCCCATTTCATCTTTTAAAAGCTTCAAGGACAGGGTCACCACAATTTCTTTCATAAGAGGTGAGTAGTACTCAGGAGAGGGAAGTCTGTTATATGCCAAGCACTGAATTCAGTACTTGCAGTACATTTTTTTTCTTATATTTCTTAAAATGTCTTGGCGATATGGGTTTTATCATTATTGTTTTGCAGGTGAGGAAGTTCTGAGAGACTTAAGTAACTTGTCTTAAGACCCCAGTGTTAACAAGAGGTAGGGCAGGAGTTTAAACCCAGTTCTGGCAGCCTCCAAAGTCCATGCTTTTATATAGTTTCCTACATTTACTTTTTTTCACTGTCAAAACATTTCTCTTTCCCAGACTTAGGTTTTACCCTAGCTCTGCCATCAACATGTCGTTAGACATGTCAGATAACTCATTTTGCCTCTTTGTGTTAGTTTTCTGATCTTGAAAATAAGACTAATAATATTCCTCTTGCCTGCCTCCCAGAGCTGTTATGAAGGATCAATGTAAAAGTATTTCATAAAGTATGTAACCTAAAGAAGTGCAAATTATTGTCATCTTTTTTTTTTTTTTTTTTTTAATTTAGAGATGGGGTCTTGCTCTGTCATCCAGGCTGGAGTGCATTGGCAAGATCGTAGCTCACTGTTAAGCTTGAACTCCTGGCATCAAGCAATCCTCCCACCTCAGCTTCCCAAAGTGCTGGGATTGCAGGCATGAACCTCCATGCCCAACCTCATTATTATCGTTGTTATTACTAACTTTGTGCATTGTCCACTGGAGGGTTCAGAAAACTCCCTCCTAAGAATGTGAGGCTCCTCATATAGACAAAGAAATTGATATAACTTGCCTAAGAATGTACTATATCAGTTAGGATGTTTTCAGCCAATAGTAACAGAACCCTGACTCAACTGCTACAAGCAACAAAGGACTTATTCATCTAGTCCATCTAGTCAGAAGTTCCAAGGCAGGACAGCTCCAAGGTTAGTTAATCCATGGGCTTCCAGATCTCCTAGGTGAGCAAAGGTCCTGTCTTTCATCTCTGCCCCCTGACTCAACAGTTTGACTTGTATTGAAGCTAGTTCATTTCATGGAAGCAAGATAGTAGCCTCCAGCCCCACATACAAACACATCCAGGAGAAGAGGCTGAAGCTGGCTCCCTCTTCTTCCTGGCAATCTCTTCTTACAAGCAAAATGCTTTCCCAGGTGCCCCTGTGATCCAGCAATCATTCCTTCACATGTCACTGGGCAAAACTGCACCACGGGCCCTTGCCTAAACCAGTGCCTGGAAAAGACATGGAATGGCCAGCCACACAACAGTGTGGAGGCGGGTGGATTCTCCAAGTAAAGCCGGGGTTCTGTTCCAAGGATGAAAGGGAGGATAGCCACTGCTAAGCAACCAACAATATCTGCTCTAGAAAAGGAATTAAATCAATTAGCTATGATTGACTGTAGTCCTGCCAAGTCTCAGAAGGTCTCTAAAAGAGAAAAGAGCACAATATTCTCTCCCCCTCCCCACCCTTCACTTCCATTTCATTTCAACCCAGTTCTGGTTTAAAGTATTACATTTCATTTCACATTCGCAGACTTAAAGATCTTTCTTTTGCCTCCCTGGGTCTCTCACTTTCTCTTTATTTTGGATACAACTTGTACTAATCAATTCCAGAATGCCGAAGGGCTGATTAACATTTTCTTGTCCAGGCTTTCTCAAGTGAAACAGAGGGGACTCTAGAATGGGAAGGCTCTTCAAGTGACCTTAATTAAGTGAAGCTGTAAGTTCCTCTGTGTCTCCCTTCTAAATCACATCGCCTTCATCAAGGCAAGTATCTGCAACTTTGCTGCCTTTATTACCTTCCCAACAGGTTTAGTCTCTAGTAAACAATATCTCTCCTATATTCCAGAAAAAGAAGACACTTGTTCTGAATAGGCAGTGTGGAGTCACCAAGTGTGCAGGCATTTCTGGATTTAGTTCAGTGGTCTGTGAATCACAGTGACTGGTACATTCCAGGAAAGAAGATCCAGCAGTCCAGATGAGCCTCAAGGTTAATTATGTAAGAACCAGTCAGGAGTAATTATCAGATTGTACACCCATCGATGCTGAGTCTCAACTCAAGAATATTTTTAGCTTTGGAGTCCACTTGCTTTTCCTGTCTTTCTCTCCCTCTGTTTGCCCTAAAATTAACATTAATCAACATTTGGCTCCCGGCATACTATGCTCCCACCATGTAATTATAACAAGTTTCCTAATATTTTTTGTTGTTTGACCTTAAATCTTCAGCTTCTATCTCTGAGTCAAAGTCAGCATTTGCAGCAGTGAATTAGGCTCTGGGGGGCCATGGATACTCCAAGATGGCCCCCCAATACTATGTGGGGGAGATCACCATAGCCCACACTTAAACAGCAACAGTCTTCCAAGGAAACCAAGAGGAATATATTTAGACTTTGTGTTATGAAGAAATTATATGGCACAAAACCAGTGATATCTTGATTATTGCCACTTAGAGACCACCAAAATAGTTATAAGCAGAGACAGATGAACTTGGATAGCCAGTCATTCTGTAAACGTTTTAAAAACCACACAAAAACCTCAAACTTGATGCCATTCCTTGGCTTTCTGATGCTAATTCTTGTGACCATGATTAGGAGTCTCAAAACACTAGTAAGAAAATTTCTCTTCCTCATTCTCTGACCAGGAGAGGAAAATGAGGATATTGTATAACCTCCACCACTGGGTGGTGAACGTTCTACCTCTTCCTTACACCAAAAGATAAATCCACTAATGATATTGGCTCCACAGGGGTACAAGGATTATGAAAATGACAATGAAGCAGTTTCTCTGTCATCAAAAATGGGAACTCTTAGAGCTTATTAGCAGGTTCAGCACTGTAAAGGAGTGCTAAGAGACTAAGTTCCATTCTGGACATCTGGAAATTACTTGTAAATGTGTAAAGTTGCAGGTGTTTTCAACACATCTTCTACATTTATTTCATTTGAGCCACAAAGCCTTTGAGATAGACAGGACAGAATTTTTTTTTCAAAATTAATGAAATTGAGTCAAAGAGGTTAAGTGACTTACCCAAGACCAATGTGGGATAACTGTATGTATCACTTTGCCCTTAGCAATCCCTGTTTCCATATGTTCTTCCATAATAACTACTAAAGGGCTTCCTTTGACTCTCAAGAGTGTCTTTAAAAGATAAAGTATATTGTCTCCCTAACCATAGGTCAAAATCAGAACCTAGTCTTATAACTCTTCGTCCAAGTTTGTTATGGCCACATCTCCAACACGGTCACTGAAACACCAGTTGGCCAATGAAATGAGCCTCCTCCTCTGGCTCCCCCATGAATTATAGCCAGTGGCAAATCAAGTGAAACTCACCTGAGAAAGAAGACTCTTGCTGGCAATGGTGGTAGCACCAAGGGTGACTTTCTCTTGACTCACTGTGGCTGACTCAAAACTGCCACAGCAACCAGACTTGCCCAAGGTTCCAAATGTCAAGCACTACTTAAAAATACCCAGCACTCATCACTTCTGGCTGCACTGATCTACCCAAAATGACCACTCTACCCTTCAACTTCTCAGATCCCAGGCCAGTTATTCATTTCAGTGCTAAATTTACCTCCTGTTCACACCAACCTTATATTCTCTTACAGTAAAATAAGAAAATCAGAAATTGATGTTTGATTCTGAAGAGACTGAAAAATTCATATACATATTAGACAAAAAATAATAATAACTCTTGTTAATCATAGAGTCTAGAGGTAGAAGCACTAGTTTGGGTAAATGAGAGTCATAAGATCCTTATTTTAAGATGTGACTTTGCCCACACTGAGAGAGACTAGCTATACCTTTTACTTTTCTTTCCTATTAAAGGGAGATATAAATAATGTGAATTCTCAGGATGGAAGGAACCAGAGAAACTCAATGCTTAGTTTTAAAGACTTAATTTCATGGGCTGGCTTATCCTTTTTTTTTTTTTTTTTTTTTCCTGCATTCCTCCATCTAATTTTAACTGGTTTTCTCTCCAGGAGGAATGTTCTTGGAAGAAACCACAGAGGCGAATCCTCTTCTGCTCCCAATGGTGTCTCTTACTCTAAATGTGTGTGTTTGAGGGCCATTTTCCTATTGAGCATTTGAAAATGTGCTTGTGAATAAGTGATGGATTTATTTATGGAATGATTTGGGGCATTATCTCCATTTTGTTTTGTTGTGGTGGTGGTTTTAACTTTTATTTTGGGTCCAGGGTATGTGTGCAGGTTTGTTACACAGGCAACCTCATGTCACGGGGGTTTGTTGTACAGACTAGTTCATCACTGGGGTACTAAGCCCAGGGTACTAACCCCAGTACCTGATAGTTATTTTTCCTGATCCTGTCCCTCCTCCCACCCTCCACCCCCTAGTAGGCCCCGGTGTGTGTTACTCCCTTCTTTGTGACATGCGTTCTCATCGCTTAGCTCCCATTGTCACCTCCATTTTGAAGACTCCTGTAACTTCGTCACCCCTCCAGAGGGGGAGCTGCACAGGGTGAGGGGCTCGGCCACACCCGTGCTATACCTCCTTCGCCTTCGCGGCTCTTTCTGGGGAGGCTCCCTCACTGCTTAGCAACTCCTCCCTGTAGGGCGACACTCAAGACAGAGGCAAACAAGCCTTGGCGTGCCCTCTACTCCGAAAAACGGAGGACGCCCCCGAAAGCTCAACCCTGCACCTCAGAGCCGCCCAAGGGCCACTGCCACGGGGACAGCCTGGATGGAGGGAGGTCATAGTCTGTCCGTGTAAGGAGCCCAGCCCCCGATGAGAAGAGCAGGAGTTTGATCTCAGGGCTGGCACTTGGAAACCCTGGTGACCCAGAGCTAACTTCCCATTCTCCCTGGGGCTCAGTTCTCTCCTGAGGAAACGGCAGAGATAGTCCAGGATCACCTTTGCCCACAGTTGTCACTCACACTCATTCCAGCCCAGGCCACTGCAGGTGCTGTGCACACCTGGCCTCCATCCCTGCGGCCACCTCGCACAGAGGACGTTATTCTCCCCACTTGACACACCAGGTGACATTAAGTCAACCCACTCCCAAGGCCACACAGCACGGGGAGAGCTGGCACTTGGGTTGGACTCTAAGTCTCTTGGGCTCTGTGAGTCAGAACACATTGCCTCCCCTCTGAGGGCTGCCGGAGGAACAATAAAATAAGACAGAGTGACAGGCTTTGGAAATTGTCCTCCTGGTCTGAGCTGTCTTTGGTAACCCACCTCTCTGTCCCCCACATCCCCTGGGTTCGCAGGCACCTCACAGAGTAGAG
Source organism: Rhinopithecus bieti (assembly GCF_001698545.2). Lineage (NCBI taxonomy): Eukaryota > Metazoa > Chordata > Mammalia > Primates > Cercopithecidae > Rhinopithecus > Rhinopithecus bieti. Next base: position 3,326,691 of record NW_016814423.1, on the reverse strand, counting down.
ATTGAGGCGGGGACACTTGTTCTGTGCCCTCGTGCAATGCCACCGTCAGACACTCTGCAAAGTCAGTGAAGGGAAATGAAGCCAGAAAACTCTGTGCCAGGAATTCTTTGAGAACAATTATCTCACGGGTCAGTCGGAGATGCCAGCCAGCCAGCCGCTCCAGCACAGATGTCACTGATTCCTCAGGGTCTGTCTCCCAGCCCTTTGTTCTAGCTGAGCCAAGCAAACATGCCCCCACCCAGTCACTTTCCCCCTTCTCTACCTTATCCCTTATTATCTCAATTACCATCCCAAAAGAGGCCCTGCAAATGAAGATGGGTTTGGAACCGCAATGGTCAACACCATGCTTAATAATAACAATTATATGATTATATATCTCTGCTATAATAATATGTAATTACCCAATAATTACTATTAAACAGTGCAGTGGTGACCACCGAGGTCCCAAAACCCTTTAATTATTGTTATCGCTGATCATGAAGCAGAGGATCATTCTCTAACATTGTTTCTGTGTATCACAGGCACTTGTCTTTGGAACTTCTAGAGCTGCTATTTATGTTTTCATTCTTGAGCTGAGGTCTCACAGGGAGACAGAAACCTTAAACTTAGGCCATCTCCCAGTGCCTTAAGCATGTGACATGCAAATCTTCTAAGGATTTACTTTCTCCCTCATCTCCAAGTCCACACAATATCTGGAGAAGCTCTTCATCTATGGCAATTGATGGGGAAAATCTCACATCAAAATAGCTAGAATGAAACGATGGCCCCAACTTCTTCCCAAACTGCTTTAAGACACTCAGAAAACAAATAAATGGTGATAACTCTTGGGTAGAAATTAAACAAAGTTCTCAGTTATACTGACTTTAGAGTCTTTGACAGTTGGGTTTCTAATTCAATACTTGCACTCCCGTGGAGGGAAACACTGAATTTCATCTGTTTTTTTGGTTTTTTTTTTCAGGATCCCACCTTTGAGATATATTTTTGGGGGGCATATAGATGAAGAGGGAAGTACAACAGTATAAGAATTTCTTTCTGAAAACTTTTATGCTAAACAGATATAAGAAAAGTGAATTCTTTGGTTAAAACTATACAGAATTCCAAGCTCCATCTTTCCCCTTTTTTCCCAGACTGCAAGTGCATCTCCACAAAAATTTAACTAGGGGTCTATAAGCTAAGGAAAGATTTGCCTTTTCTAGTTTGAAACTCATACCCTTTTATTCCTAAGGAATATCTGATTCATACGCAGTAGTATGGCTAAAATCAGCCCCTGTCTATGGGTTAAGAGATTTCTAGCTTGAGGACAAAGATATATGAGAATAATATGAATGTACTTCCTTCAAATTAAACAATTACATTCATCATAAGATGATTTTTTAAAAAGGAGACAGAGAAAGCAAATTATTTTCCTAATTCATCATGGTAAGACAGTGAAAACAAATGTTTTTCCAGCTTAATCTACCAGCTACCATTAAGTGGTTAATCATTTTAGATAATAATATAAATTATCCCCCAAACCTGAGGGAATACTGTGTGCAGGTGAGAGAATGCAGAATATAAAATAGTTTTTGAGGTCTTCACAGCACTCTGTTAGTTACTCCTGGAAGAAGACTCTGTTAGTACAAAACATAATTAATGGCAATTGCCTGAGGGTTCTGTGTGGGACTCACTACGCCTACTTTATGCCAAAGGATAAATGATAGAGATGCATAGCTCTTTCCTTTCTTGTGTTACGTGTTCGTGCCACCCCTCTTCTCTGTCACAAAGTCAGCCTGTGCCTGACAGGTTGGACATGACACAGAAGCCATTCGGTTTATCCCAGTGGGTGACTGAGGAAGCTCTTTCTGCCCATCTGGGTGCCCACTGGGCAGCTGAGCTTGCCCGGTCCAAACCCAAGCCTCAGTAGCAAGTCTCCGTCTTGGATTTTGTATTAGAATATTCCAAGTCCCACAGCAAATGAAGGCAGACTCCTGCTCAAAAGCTTTTGATGGATTTCCAGTCCATGCAGGAGGGAACCAGAACAGACTTCAGTGTAGAAAGCCCCCTAAGAACAGTCTCTCCAGTTTCAGCAAATAGAGCACTCCCAGCTCCAATCATGATATCCACCAACACCAGCTTCCAAGCTCTTCTCTGCTTTTGCATCTTGCCATACCCCTAGAGCGTTCTTATCTCCTTACTCTTTGTCAAGCTAGCTCCCACTCATCCTCAGGGTTCCAACTGGAAAGGCATTTCCTTAGAGGCCTGCTGGGACCCGTCAATCTGAGGCTGTCCCCAGGTGTGTGTAATTGTGCACATGCTTCCTAGCACTTTTTAAATAAGTTACCAGTAAGAGAAGTAAGTACAAACTTTGCTGCCCATCTTTTTTCCACTCAATTGTAAGCTTCATGAGAGGAGAGAGAGTGTTTTGTTCACTTTTATTTGCCCAGCGTTGGGTACCTAGTAATTTACAAATATCTGTGAAATAAATAAGTGAGTTTAGGAAATGCAATGAAAGGAATATTTAAAGACACATCCTAAAGCCACCTTAGGAAGTAAGGGAAGAGGAACTGATGTAGTGGAATAAGGAGTTGGCATAGACGGATTGAGGTCCAGACCACCTAGTTCCAAAGCACAGAACAACATGTCCAGTCTTCATTCCACACACCCCGTACTACTAGAATAACCTGGGAATTTGGCCCAAGGTAACATCTGAAGAACTGTCCACAAACAGTACAATACTCCCAGTACAACACTGGCTTCAGATGTTTAACATTTTGTTCTCAGAAACCATCCAAAGTTCTTAGAAATGCCAATATCCTAGCATCCATACTGCATTCTCCAGTATCTCTCACACCCAGAGACAGACAGGGGAAAAAAAAAAAAAAAAAAAAAAAAAAAAAAAAAAAAAAACAGAATCCTTTGCTGAATCGTAAATCCCCATTTTTGGTTTAGAATCTATGAGCACAGAGCTTACATGTGTGTCAACCTCAAAAGTTAGGGAGATGTTCCAACATAGCCTCCCTTCCCTCCTCAGTAACCTACTGCAAGGATGTCATTTACTATTTTATTTGTAGCACTTTTGTAACTATATTTTTAATCTCTACTTAGAGATGACGAGTTTCATAAGTTACTACCTGCTGTATGAAGTTGTAATTTTACAAACTCCTCCAAAACCCTTGTTCTCTAATGTTTCAAGTCACACTGTGCCCCTTGTCTCTCTCTCTCCTCTCTCTCTGTCTCTCTCTCTCTCTCTCTCTGTCTCCATCTGACAGTTTATCAGATGGGGAAGGTCCTATTTGTCCTTGCTCCCTGCCTCTCCACTGGTCATCTTAGTACTTTGGCCCACTTGTGTCTGGTAGCTTCTTTATGGCCAGTTCCTTTCTCAATGGACTTGCTTTACAGATAACCATTCAGAAGAGTAAGGTTTCCTTCTCTGCTGCTGCTGCTGCTCAAAAGGTGACCCGCACCAGCAGCAGCACTCTGGGCTCATTAGGAATGCAGAATTCCAGTCCCCACTCTAGGTTCTGAATAAGAATCTGCTTAACTAAGTAGTAGATGACTTCTTTGCCCATGAAAGTTTAAGGAGCTGCTCTAGAGAATCTTCATCTCGGTTCTCAAGAGTCTTTGCCAGGTCGGGTGTGGTGGCCTGTAATCCCAGCACTTTGGGAGGCCGAGGCAGGTGGGTCACGAGGTCAGGAACTGGAGACCAATCTGGCCAACATGGTAAAACCCCATCTCTACTACAAATACAAAAATTAGCTGGGCGTGGTGGTACATGTCTAATCCCAGCTACTCAGGAGGCTGAGGCAGGAGAATCACTTGAACCCAGGAGGCAGAGGTTGCAGTGAGCTGAGATCATGCCACAGCACTCCAGCCTGGGTGACAGAGCAAGACTCCATGATAAAGAAAAAAAAAAAAAGAGTAGGAGGAGGAGGAGGAGGAGAAGGAGGAGAAGGAGGAGGAAGAGGAGAAGGAAGAGGAGGAGGAGAAGGAGGAGAAGGAGGAGGAGAAGGAGAAGGAGAAGGAGAAAGAGAAGCAGAAGGAGAAGGAGAAGGAGAAGGAGAAGGAGAAGGAGACTTTGCCTAGGGGGCTCCTTCCCAGTCCCGGCCCCTGCAGCAAACCTTTCCACACACAGCTGCTGGCTGGCTGCTACGACCCGGTCTCCTCCTATCTTGGATTCAAAAGAGCTCAAGGGGTCTCAGGACTCTGAACTCCCAGCAAATGAGGGTTTTGGGGTTCTAATAGTAAATATCAGCTGCTTTATGAATTTAATAAAGTTTTGTGAGCTACCACGTGATCTTATACATTAAGAGCATCTCTACCTATATACATATTTGATATGTGTGTACATAATACACACTGTGTCATACATGGTAATTGAGTTCTCACAGTAGTTTATGTGGAACACACACTCCACATTCTGATCACATATAATATGTTGTAGAGAAAACAGCACAGCCTTTGGAATTAGACAGAACTGGGGTTTAGCCTGTCTCCACCACAACTGGTGGCGGAAGCTTGAGTAGGTCACAGGGCCTGCTTAACCCTCAGATTCCTCATCTATAAAATGAGGGCAACTGTCACCTTGCAGGGTAGTTGTGGGATTCTAAATTGGGTATAATCTGTGTTTGCCACAGTTCCTGTCACTTACCAGGTACATAGCAACTTGTAGTCCTGTCATCAGCGTTATTATCTTTATACACATGCAATACAGGTTTCTGTTCATGCTTAGATATTTAGTTATATTCCATGCAGTTCTCAATCAATCCCCATACTCTTTGCATAACCTGGCCCTGGTCAGTGCTTTAATCACACATGGGCACAAAGTTAGTTCTGCAGCTGTAAGGCAATCTGTACACATTGTTGGCCACTTTTGTCAGTCCCTCAACATTTTAGAGAGAAGCGTCTAACCAACCCCATGATTCCTGGCCACTTGAGTTCCTGCCTCACTCTAAGGCAGTGGTTCTCAATGAGGGCACAAAAATCTCAACGGGGCACATTGGCAATGTTCTGGAGATGTTTTTGGTTGTACACTGGGGGAGGAGGGATGCTACTGGCACCTAGTGGGTAGAGACCAAGGATGCTGCTACACATCCTTTATGTGTTTCTCCATCATGGACAGCCCTCCACGATGGAGCAACGTCCGACTCCGAGCTGTGAGCAGCACAGTACTGAGGTTGAGAAGCTGCTCTAGTTTGAAGTTGGACTGGCATTAAACTCATTAAGTGGCCTCCTTACCACTAAACTAGTATCTTCCATCCTTTTCACTGTTTTCCATTTCCCCTGACAAGGAGGCTCTCAAACTTGCTTAACCCTTTACGCTCCATCAGGAGTTTCAAGTCTCTCTGGAATGGCCTGGCAGCTCGTTTCCTGCTGGCCGTGGTGTCACCTTTATTTACTTCATAGCTGGAACAACTTGGTGGGTGCAGGGAGAACCACACAGGCACATCCTACAACATGTCATCCACGCTGCCACTTGACAGGAAGGAAGATGCACAAGGATTCTAGCACAAGGCCTCACATGTGCTTGATTCTTTCTCTGTCTCTTGGCCAAATTGGCCCACTCAGACTCTAAATGAAGAATTTTTCTCCCATGAATGAAGATAGAGTCTCCCCTTCCCCTGACCTAGGAAAGTGAGCAAGGAAGCGTGCAGCCCTGATCTTTTCTGGGAGTCATCATATGCTAGAGAACAAGCTTGAGAATGAAACCACTGCCAAGGACATCGGAGCAGAACGACAGAAAGAACCTGGGTCCCTGTGAACAGAGTCATGGAATCATCTAGACCTTAAGTGCACTCTGGTTCTTGCTGTGAGAGGTGATCTGCCTGTTTCTTGTTTGTCATCTTCTCATTTAGAGACAGAGCATCCTAACTGACCATTTATCCATCTTAGCTGAACTTAGTGCCCCATGAAGGAGGCACCACCCTTCTCTCTCCAGGAGGTTAAGTAATCCACTAACAGTTTGGTTCACCTTAAACTCCTTCCCAAAATACCCTCCTAGCCACTGCCACAATCCTTCCTAAAAGGTTAGAATTTTTTTTTTTTTTTCGAGATGGAGTTTTGCTCTTGTCCCCCAGGCTGGAGTGCAATGGCACAATCTCGGCTCACTGCAACCTCCGCCTCCCACATTCAAGTGATTCCCCTGCCTCAGCCTCCTGAATAGCTGGGATTACAGGTCCCTGCCACCACGCCCAGCTAATTTTTTGTATTTTTAGTAGAGACAGGGTTTCACCATGTTGGCCAGACTGGTCTTGAACTCCTGACCTCAGGTGATCCACCTGCCTCGGCCTCCCAAAGTGCTGAAAGGTTGGAAATTTTATACTCCAACTCAAGACCTTCACCAAGGCCTCCTGGGTCCACTGCTACTCCATTTCCTTCTTTTTCCCTGTCCTCTCCCTTCTGGAGTTCACCAGCCAAACCTCTTTCTCACTCTCTACTCCTCAGCCCACACCCAACCCTGCCAGGGCTTTGTGGCCTTACTTGTACAATTTACCCACCACAACCTCAGGTACAAGTGTTTATGACGTTTGTAACAAGTACTTGCTAATCTCTCAGAAGCCACTGGGTATATGGAATCCTGCAGTTTATCTAGATGATCAAACTATTTCATTTTTTATTCTTCTTAGTTGGTATCAGTGCCTTAGAATAGAATTTGGATGAGTGCTTTGCCTAAAAAGAAAGAGCTGACAGAGCTTGCAACTGGCAATGCATCAGTTCCACCTCAAGGAAATCAACAGGGAGAAGCTAATGAAACGGAACAGTTCTCATATTAACCAGTTAGCTATTCAGCTTAGGACAGATGTGGAAAATAAGCCCATATGAGACAAATTCATTAAAGTGAAATTATCCGTTCAACACCTTGATATCTGAGCAGACTGATGTTTCAAAATTATTATAATTATGATCATGGGGATAAAGAGAGCCAAACTTTCGAAAGAAGACTTGAAAAAAATTTAAAATGCTAGTACTACCCTGTGAGATGAAAATAATGAGCTGGTCACAGATCCCCAGGATATCAGCAATTGCTCTAAATCCTTCTTGATGAGGAATCTGTGACTCCGAACTCAACATTAATTCAAATGCAAATAATATCTCTTCCCCCTGAGAATCATTATTCCTGATTCAGCAGGCAGTTTAATGGGAAATCTGCAGGTGCACTGCAGACTTTGAACCAGAGAAGTTGTTCCAGCTCCAGATGAAGCTTTGACTCCTGAACACATGGAATCTGACAGTCAGAGCCCAGAGATTTGAATTCTCTCACTGCGTCTGAGATGGTAGTCCCTGGGTAAAGCATATGGAACTCAGTAGGGCATAGATCTGGTACCCACAGCCTGGAAAATATTACAAACCTCTGTCTGCTTCTCTGAAACACACACCCTCTTCTTCAGTAGCTGTTAACCACCTCGACACTTTGCATGGAAGTTCTTCTTAAGTACCACCTGCAGAAGACAGTCAGCCTCCAGCCTTGTCATCCTGAGGTGACCCAGAGGAGAAAAGGCTGGACGCTTCTAGAATTAGCTGGCTCAGGTTGGACTGTCTGATGCTGGGAAAATGACATGGCCATTCTGTGCCTCAGTTTCTCCATCAGCAAAATAAGGAAACTAATAACAGCTGCCTTGTAGGACTGTGGTGTGGTTTAAGAGCTATAACAAACTTTTCATAGGCAAGATAACAGAAGGGTTAACAGTATGAACTCCGAAACCAGACTTTCCTGGTTCGAATCTGAGCTCTGCAGCTTGCTTATTAATAACCTTGGCAAAACAACCTTTTTTTTTTTTTAACATCAGTTACCCCGTGTAAAATGGGGGTGATAATATTAACAACCTGAGTTGTTATAAAAATTAACATTTTAATATAATTTAGACCAGTGTCTGGCTTATATACCAAACACTGTGTAATCACTTATGGTACAAGCAGTGCTTGGGCTATAGTGAGAGCTTCCTATATGTTGTATATTAGTATAAGAATTGTTAGTGTTTCCATGAGTAGTCGTAACACCGTAGAAGAAACAGGGAATAACATTTCCAAGATAGAGTAGAAAGAGGCAAGGTATTTTCAGTTAGAAGAAATTTCCCTCTCAGCAGTTTCTTTTTACCAAGTTTTATATGTGTAATAGTCTTTTCAGGATTCTATAACAAAATACTATAGACTGCCTGGCTTAAATAACAGAAATTCACTGGTTCACAGGTCTGGAGACTGGCGGTCCAAGATCAGGGTGCCAGCATGGTTGGATTCTGGTGTGGACTCTCTCCTGACTTGAAGACTATGCCTTCTCATTGTGCCTTCACATGGCAGAAAGAGAGAAAGAGAGAGAGAGCTCTGCCTCTTCCTGTAAGACCATAGACTTATTGGATTAGAGGCCCATTCTTATGACCTCATTTAAGCTTTCTTATCTCCTAAAGGCCCCATCTCCAGATACGGTCACATTGGGACTTAAGACTTCAACATAAAAATTTTGGGGGATATGATTTAGTCTATCACATCTATCACATTCAGTCTAACATCACAATAAAAGGCCATGTGATGCTTTGGCATACCCTGGTGACTCAGGGATGGCCAACTAGAAATATAACAGGTACCCAAATGCCATTCTCACTGAGAAGTCTGGAAACATATTTCTGAGATAAGCAGAAGAGAGAGAGTTTAGCCAAGGTGGGAATCTACCACATGTGGCGAGGCCATGTGTGGCAAACATGCATCTAACTAGCCATGAACACATGAAGTCCTTCAGTACTTAACAATACCGAGTCATATAATAGATTATGTTCCAGAATCTTACACCCACAGCATGTGAGGCAGATAAGCTGTACTTACCCAAGAAATGTAAACACCACAACAGTCCTTCGTTGTCAATCTGGTAGGGTCACGAAGACCTGCCTGGTATCAATGCTTTTTAAAGCAACAGCTGAAAGAGTGACACCTAACTAGTCAAAGAACAGAGTTATAAGAGACATGCTGATTCAACAAATGGGCAATTATATATACTTGTTTTGTTTGCTAAATCTATCCCTAAATTTTGTGTGCAGAAAAAATAAAATGGAGAAGTAAATTATGATGAATATTCAGTTAAAACAATCCTGCCGCAAATCTGAAAAATCAATGGAAATACAAACAATCACCCCTTATTTCAGCTTTTGGGTTTTTTTCTGTTATTACTATAATTGGATAGATACATTGAGTTTACATAAGCCAGGATTTATATTTTTTATGAGGGTCTTTACTTGACTTTTTTTATTCTAGACTTTACTTCCTTTATTCTAGATTGTACTAGTAAGAATTTAAAGATGTTACAAGGTAAGTGAGAGTTTAGGTAAAGTTCTATCATAGAGAACTTTCTCTTGGTTATTTCAGGGCAAATGAGTTTTAAAGTACCTGCACAGTAAATATTAATCACTGCATCTTGCCACTTCTTGCAGATTTGCATTGTCAAAGGTTACAGTTGTATCGTGATAGTCTTACAATGTGATTAGAATCCTGTATTAGCTAAAGCCATTTTATTTTCAAGGACAAAATTTAAAGCCAAAAGGGGAAAGTATATGAATGAAAAGAAGAAAAGAAAAGAATTTGTCTCTTTGACCTTCAGTGTTGGGGAAATGACTAGAAAAAAACACAATAACGTTCTCCTTTGCTTCTAGGTCAACTTAATCTCCAAGGTTTTTCTAACTCATTATCAATTTCAAAAAATAAAAATATATAAAATGAAGAAATAGATCACAGCTCCTTATTCATCAAAAACACATCCCTTAATCTTCTCTTTAGCCATCTGGCAGCATATATTCAGTTTTTCTTTCTGCTTTTAGTTTCACAGATAAGGGACATTTCCAACCTCTTGCTTCTATTATTTGTTGATGTTTCTTGTCTCCTTGCAGTTACAGCATTATCTTGAATACAGTTTTACCTCCACATTTGTGTTATCCCCAGATGGTGATGTCATGCTACCAGAATCACCTATTAGCAAAGCACCCTGATGGGACACAACCACCTAGCTCCCTTTCGTCTCAGTTACCATGTGGCCCACAGCCTTTCCTCTCTACACTAACTGAACCAGTTTATCGCAGGGAGGAAACAGTAGGCTGGAAGCAAGGCTAGGAACAGGTCAACCCTCTCGTACAGTAAGAGATAGAACAGAAAAGCCCAGCCAGATGTCCCTAGCCCCCTCTGTCTCCTGTTTTCAATGGAAACTACACCTGAGTAACACCAGAGCCACCACAACCTCAAATGTCTCCGTCTTCTCTAACCTGAGGGAAGGCCACAGTCTGATGGAGGTCCTCTGATTAGGAGGCTGAGAACCCCTGTCTGTTGATTTATTGTTTGCTCTTTGGAACCCGAAAGTGGCAAAACACCGGAAAACCTGTTACTTGGGGCCCTACAACGTGGTCTACTTATTTCTGTTTGCAAATCGAGGGACGCGAGTCTTCCCCACTCCCTCCACGGTGGGGCCATTTCTAATGACCTTCACTTGCCTGTCAAGTTGTTCTGACTGCTCATGTCATGTCCTGTTCCTTGTTCTTTAAATGTGTCAAAAATCACAGAACTAAGGAAGCAGAAGAGAGATTTCATGCTGAAGTCTAGTTGCTCTCCTATTATGGCCTGCATGGGATAGAGTTTACTCTAGTGGTTTGAGTGTCACTGAGAATTCTTGAACCACAAAAACTGTATCGATGTGCATTGTCCCTTTTCAAGCTCCCAAACTGATATTATAATTGCATTGACTTGAGACTTTGCCTGCATCAGGGGTTCCAAGGCTTGAGAGTAGATCAGAATCACTAAGGGAACATGTTTAAAATGCCTATTTCCAGGTTCCATCCTCCAGGGATTTGATTTAGGAGATGTAAAGTAGGGGCACAGAAATCTGAATTTTTAGCTGCAGATTTGTTGATTTTGAAGCAAGAAAGTCTAAGACTGCATTTCTACATTGACCCTCAGTCAAAGCTAACATTTTTTAAATCCTCAAGAGGGCCCTGCCTTTTCCTGAAGGATGGATTATTTTATTTCTTTCATACTAAGTACTCAAGATTAGGTGCTGTCTCCAGGCCTTGAAAATATCTTAATGCCTTATTGAGATGAACAGTATGTTTTGGGCTTATCAAATTGCTCTTCATCAATTAGGTAACAATTTTTTCTAATCCATATTGTGTGCCAGGCACTGAGGATATAAGGGTGAGAGAAGCAGCTCTTGCCCTCAGGAGCTCGCGAGCACATGGGGAAGATATTAAGTTAAACTGGCAATTGCAATAAGGTGGAAGAGTTGCAATCGCAAGCACAAGCACAGGTTGCTATGTGAGAGCCAAAGAGGAGCATCACCTGAGACAGGAGTTTAGGAAAGCTGCTCAGAGGAGGTGGCCTCAGAAAAGGGCTTTGGGTAAAGAGAAGAGATTAACCAGGCCAAGAAGATAAAGAGGGAGTCATATTTGCAAAAGCATGGAGCAGACAGGACCAGAGCATGCTCAAGCAACTATGAGGAGTTAAATACATTCAGGGTAAGGACTCATAAGAACAACAAGGTGTGTTAGCCTGTTCAATCTGCTGTAACAAGTTACCATGGACCAGGTGGCTTAAAAGCAACAGAAATGTGTTTCTTACAGCTCTAAAGGTTGTAAAGTCCAACATCAAAGCACCAGCCGATGCTGTGTCTGGTGAGGGCCCTCTTCCTCCTGGCTCACAGATGGCTGTCTTCTCACTGTGTCCTCACATGGCAGAAGGGACGAGGGAGTTTTCTGGGGCCTCTTTTATAAGGACAGTCATCTCATCCATGAAGGCTCCACCCTTAGGACCTAATCACCTCCCAAAGGCCCACCTCCCAATACCATCCTGGGGATTAGGATTTCAACATATAAATCTTCAGGGGTAGGGGGAACACAAGGAGAAGTGGCTGAAGGAGTAAAGCAGATGTAAATCAAACTTAGGAGTTTGAAAATTATTTATTCGGCAGTAAGGAGCTATTGGAAGGTTCTGTTGTGTACAGAAGATGGATCAGATGGGGAAAGATTGGTGTTGAGATTATTACCTCAACATAACCAGGCTCAAATACCAAAGCTTAATAACACCAAAATGTCTGTGGCTTTGGCTCCATGTTTTTCTTTTAAGTAATAAAAAAAGTTTAAAGTTTCTATTACACGTAGAAATCTGTTGACAATTTTAATCTGATGGCAGCCATGGCACTGTGACTATTAATGTCAGAGTCCTTTGCCAGTAGAAACAAAGAAGATGCTGTTGCTGGCTTGTTTCAACTCAGTTTCATTTCCTTATTTTATAAATTCTCTTCCTTTTGTTAAATCTGTCTTCTCCTTGAAAGCTAGGATCTTCCTGATGGATCCTTTGAGTTATTCTAGGACAATGCATTTGTAGCTCAAAAGTGTGGTTGGCTGCAAACTCTTTAACAGCCTTCAAACTCTACCGCAGACTCCAGTCTGCCTTTCCAGAAATAGCCCCTCAATGTCTGCTGCACTCCAACCAGATGGTTAAAGTCCAAACCAGCCACAAGATTGCCTGAACCTGTGCCTTGGCTCAAACACTTTCTTCTGCCTTCCACTAAGGATGCCCTCCCTCCAACCCTATCCACCCATGATTATTTTTCTGATTCTGTAAGTTCAAATGCCTGAACTTAAAGATACCTTCTCTGATGGCCTGAGCAAATTGTTTTCCCCTCTGGACTTCCTCAATTTGATTATCTTCTAGAGTTTGGCTTGTGTTATAGTTACTTGTGCACAAATCTGCCCTGTGAACCCAACAAAGGACATGACCCTGTCATGGTCAACTTTGTCTCCATATTCCTTGCTTAGTGACTACACAAGGCTGAGTTACACTGTACAGGGCTACTTTTCCATACTTCAGAAACTGTGCTTTAATAACCACAATCCACATGAAAGCTCCAGCTCATAATAAGAGTTACAGCTACCAATGACTGAGTGCTTATTCTTGGTCAGGTATGGAACTGAGATTTTTTTCACATATATGTATGCTAAAATTTATATATGTGTGTGTATGTATATGTATATATGTATAAATATATGCATATATACATAGAGATGTATATTTATGTATATAGGTTTATATGTGCATATATACTGTATATTTAATTGAGAACATATATGTATATATATGTATGTTGGGTATGTGTGTATGTATGTGTGTATTCAACTAATCTCACATAAGGGATTCTCTCCTTTTTAGAGATGAGTAAACAGAATCGTAGAGAGCTTAGGTGACTTGCAAGAGACTTGACTGCTGAGCAGGGAGGCCATCTGTAGCCACTTCCCTGTCACAAGGAAGCCTGCACATGTAAGTTGCTCCACCCCTGTCCCAGATGACTCCTGGGTGACAGCTGTGAAATATTTGGATTCATCCTGAGGCTTCTCTGCTAGCCCTATTGGAAAGTCTGGAAGTAGGTGTAGGGGACATGAGGAAGAAATAAAAACAGAATCCTGTGGAGTCATTACATTGTAGAAGAAAAGAGAAAGAGAAGTCAGGGGTGGAGAAAGAGAAAAAAGGGTTAGAGACCGAGGAATGAGAAACAGTGAGCAGCACAGCTCATCAGAGCATAGCTCTGTCCTGGCTGTTTTCACTGGAACAACTCACTTTCACCTGTTGGATGACTGTCCTGCATCACTGGCCTGTAAGCTCTGGGAGAGAAGAGACCGTGACTATTAGCTATATTCCTAGTACTTAACACAGTGATAATAATAATCATAGTAACAGTCACCATTATTTATTGAGCACCTAGGATGTGCCAGGGCACTGTTCTAAACATGTCTCTTGTATTATCTAATCTTCACAAAACCTTATGAGATAGGTAATATTGTTAACTCTATTTAACAGGTGAGGAAACTGAGCCCCAGAGAGGCTGCATAACTTACCTGTGTCACACATCTAAGACAAGTCAGGGCTGGCTGTGCAGACAGACGCTCTGACACCAGAGCCTGCCTTTAACCATGATGCTGTGCCACTCCCATGGCACATGAACTAGCCACTTATTAGGTATATACTGAAAAAAACAATGAATAAAGATGGGAGGGTCACCAGGACCTAGAACTGGAATGAGGTCAAGGATTATGAAAACTGAAAAGAATCTTTGGATTTACCAATTTAAGAGGATGTTGATGGCGTTCAAGAGAGCATGGTGGAGTCGTCTCTCTGTCCCCAGGTAAGCTGGGAGTGCCCAAAGCATCCTCAGCTCCTAGCATAGTTCCTGGAACCTGGTCTGCACTCAGGGATACCTGCCAAGGCAGGAGGCCGAATGTCCCCCCATGTTCCTTCCGAAGCCATCCGCAGGCCCCTGTGAAGGCTCTGGGAGTGACTGAAAAACTGGCATTTTTAGTCCTATAGAGACCTCAAAGAGAGGAAACGTTGAAGACAGAAACCCAAAACTCTCAGTTTACAACTTTGAACTGGGGCCGGGGAGGGGGGTTGGGGAATAGCTTTCATTGGCTACAGCCACCACATCAAAAATAAGTAAAACATGAGAACTGTGAACCACATGAAGAGACAGCGCGCCAACCTCAGTGAGTCTCTTAACACTTAAGACACTTCTTGGTAGAACTGAAGCCTCCCAAATGAAAAACAAGCACCGTTGTTCTTTATGGTCCAAATCACTTCAAAAGAGACTCACAAGCCCAAAAAAGATAAAGCCCAGCTTAAACGTGCACCCCACCCCACTTCCTCGCTGGCTCCTTCCCCCATGCATTGCCAGAACCTGCTCCACCAAACAGCATGGGGTCGGGGAGAGAACAGACAGAAGAGACGAAGGCCCCGGCCACCCTCTGTGCGTGTCTGCCATCTGCCTATTGCAGGGTCTGGGCCCCTTGAGGAGAGAGGTGGCACCGCGCTGCATGTCCATGTGGCCGGCCAGCTGGATCAATGAGTTCAGCCGCACTCAGCTCCAGGAGGCTGCAGATTTCTGACTCAGATCTCAGCGAGTAGCGCTGACATCTATTACCCCAGAAAGAGATTGGATATTGGGCTTAATGAATTTTCTGTGTGTTCCTTTCTGACCATAGAAAGACCTCCCATAGAGTCGAAATATGTCTACAAGAAGGGTCACTGCCCTTGCAAGGAAAATGTGATCCCAGCACCACCGTAGTTCCTGGCAGCAGAAAGGTAAAGGAAAGCCGCAGAAACAGGCCAGCCCAGTGGGGTGCAAGCTGGTTAGAAGCTCCACTCCACTGGGTGTAAGGGAAGTGAGCCGTGTGGAGGCGGCGCGAACAAGGGAGCATTCAAACTCCCTTAACACTGACGTTCAAGAGCCTTTGGGTGCTTATATTTAATTGTGGGTGTGTCTGGCATTTCTATAATTCACAACACATGAGGCCGCAGTGTGAGAACTCAAATCAGTAGGTGGTGGAGAGCAGTCCAGTTTCCCATCCCACTCCCGCACGCTCAGCCCTCGCCCCCGACTCCAAGCTGGGGGCGACGATCCAGATTCCCAGCTCCTGAAAGATCCCAGGGTCTCCTGCCTTCTCCTACCAAGAAGGAAAGGAGCACGGAGACAAACCGACTGACTCAAAAGCTCTTCTTTCCTAGGACTCCTGCCAGGACAGGAGGAGAAGTTGCGGCTGAGACGAGAAGGGAGGGCGGGAAGCCCTACAGATGCCCCAAGCCCACTGAGGCCACAGGAAGGGAAGGGAGGAGGCTGCTGTTGCTTTCTGTGTACCTTGTTCTCTGCCCAGAAGGGTCAGCACAGCCAGGCAGCTCCGAAATGCAGTGGAGGCTAAAGAAGGGAGGGTCCTCTCTCCTAGAGAAGGCTCAGTAGGCTCCGGAGAAAAGGAAAGGAGCAACCCTTTCCATTTCACTTCAGGAGGGAGGGAGAAAGGGCACAGAATCAAAATGGATGGCACTTGCGATTCCGTTTGCTCATTTCTGAAAAAATCGGGGTAGATTGGGTGCCCAGTGCACCATAAGCGTTGTGTGTGTTTGTAAACACACACGGGGCTGTAAGCGTTATGTGTGTAAACGCACATGGGGGTGTACACGGGGTAGGGGGGCTTAGAGAGAAAAGTAAAAAGGGAAAAGAAGGAAAGTAGCAGAGCCTAGTTGACACAAAGAAGTACATAAATAAATTGACTTATGAAGACCGTGGTTTCCCACAAACAGCCCCATCCTGGTAGCAGAATGGGACAAATTGTCACATACCCACAGTGAATTGCAAATAGAAGGGAATGGAAGGACAACGTTCATATGCATTGGATGTATAATAAGAATACATGTGTGACCTACATATGTCTGTTTAATTAGGACAAGTGTCCATCCCTAGTGAAGATTGATTAGTCATTGTGACCTTGTTTTTGAAAGGGCAGATGAGACTTTTGCTTTAACAAACTTACTTGGCCAAAATTTTAAAAGCTGGAAGTTCTACCTTGCTACCAATCCTGATTAATTTTGTGTTTGTTTGTTTTTTTGTTTTTTTGGTTTTTTTTCCAACTTTACTTGTCTCTGATATTGAAATGTCTAGGAAATGTAACCTATGACATGGAAGTGCTATATAATTTGTTTTCAAATTTCAAGTCTCTTTAACTAATGTGGATTTTTATTAAGTAGTTGTTTGACATTCAATGTCAGATGGGTTATAAGGAAAGCTGATGTTTAGAAGGATGTACTGTGTGTTGTGCATCATCCCAGACTCTGTCTTTTAATTCGGATCATAAAACTTATGCATCTTTGTATGGTAGATACAACTTAACCCAATATTTTTTCAAAAGAGAAACAGAAGCTTTATACCTTGCACAAAACCACATGGTGGTGAAGGCAGAATACAGACTGAGGGCCCATCTGACTCAGAAGCCCATGATGTTTCCTATCCTATCTCCTCAGTTACCAACGAGAGGTTCACAGCACTGGACCAGAAAGAGACCTTGGATGTTGACTCCACCAGCCTCTAATTTTGCAGAGAAGAATGCACTACAGCAGAGGTTAGATTACTTGCCTAAGGCTTACTCAGCAAATTTGGTGATGGAGCTAAATTCATCACCAAATTTGGCTGCCACTCAGTCTCTAAATCGCTTGCCTGGTGTCCTCTCCACCCTCCCCCACACCCCTACCCCAGCTGTGCCCCAGGTACTACTATCCATAGATGAAAAGAGACAGCCATCCTCAGCACCCTCCAGACCAGAGCAAGCTGAGAACAGTTGATGCCTCCCCAGAGTTCCTGATACAACTCCAGGGCTGTGGAGGAGGCCTGTCCCACAGAGCTGCTGCAAGAAGATGCTGGGAGCTGAACTGCTCCCTGGCAATTGCCTCCAGGCCAGCTCAAGCCATGCTAAGGGATGGGGGTCATAGGGACAAAAGGGCATTGTGTGTGAGAGAGGGAGTAGGGAGGGAGTGTGGGGAGGAATGCACTGGCAATTTCTTCCTCTCCCAAAGCCTGCCTCGCCCAGCTGTCTCATGGCAAAGGAAGGACCCTCCCTGGAGGGGCTGGAGGCCCACCGTGGATGCCTGGAGACTAGAGCTGATTGATTGAGTTATTAGATTTCCTCCAAAGGATAGAGGGCTTCATTTAGCTGGCATTGTGTCACTTGCTACAATGGCCCCTGAGTATATAGACGCTGCCTTATGCCGTTCCCTTTAATTCCCTTCAAATAGGGACATTTAAAAGAGTCCAATAACATTTTCTGAAAGGAACCTCCACCTCCTTTTTTTAAAGAACAGAATCATTTGTTTCCAAAAGGGGGGCCTCCAAAAGAAGCTGGAGGAGCAGAAACCGTTTTAATAGCATCTTCTCTTTGCTGAATTGTGTCTTCATTTTACACTGCGGCTTTATTCTCTGCCCCTTTGACACAGCCAGCTGCCTTTCACGTTCCAGCTCAGAAACAGGCTGGCTTCAGGCTGTAACAGGCACCAGCTTCCAAAGCCCTTTCTCCAGATGACTCACGTTAGCTTGTGTGAGCCTGTGAGCCCCACACCACAGCTCCCAGACCTTTGTTCCTTTGCAAAGTGCATTCAAGCTGCAAGTACTAAAACAGTGTCTACCTAAGTCTCCTGCCTTACAGTGGAGTGAAATAATTAATTACACAGTGGAGTGTCTGGTTCCTATCTTGTTCAGGTTCATCCTGTTATCAACTCAGCAGCTGGAGGAAGTGACATCACGCGCCCAAGCTCTGCTTTGAAGCTGGAGGTGCATACCAAGACACTGTATGTGGTACTGCACTCTGGCCAGGAAACACCACCCTTGGACCATCTGTTAAACTATTTAAAAAATAAAAAAAGAAAAGAAAAGATTGGGACATCAGTTTCTTAACTAGAATTTCAAATCCTATTGTTCAAATGGTGGGAAAAGCTTTTTGTGAATTCTGCTCTTAGCCTGGAAGGTTATAAAAGGAGTGGAGATGAGTTCCTGCAAGTGTCTTGAAAATTAAATCCTTTTATACAAAGCATAAATATATGTGGGGCGAGGTGGGGGGAATGCTCCACTGAGCAGGCTCCCATGTAACCAGTGAAGCAGATCCATTTAATGCTAGTCACCAGGGTTTCTTTGCCCGAGTATTCCAAGCCCCGGTCTGTCTGGGGCTGCTTTTCTACTCCTACGAAAAAGTGCTTTATCGACTGCTTATCTTAAGTTTTTCGTAGTGAGTAACAGCTCTGGGAACTCTCCATGTGGATCTGAACAGCATGCAAAATCATTTCACTTTTAAGACAAAAGACATTAGCTTCCTGTAGCTTTCTTAGCCATCTCTACCTCTCTTCACTTCCTACCCACTTTTCCCTCCCCTCCCCTTCCTCCAACCTCCACGGCACTAAATAAAATGCTTAGAAAATGAAGGCCACAGCTGCCCTTTCTTCCCATTAAAACAATCAAGAATGATGGTGGGTTTAATATATTTGATTAGAGAAACTCCAATTTGGTGCACTTGAATCAGCTGCCTTTGTCTTCAGCTCCCGATGGCCCGATTTCAGTGGAATGTCCTCTGCTGTCCACTGCCAGCTCACTCAGGCTGGGAGAAAATTCAGACGCTGAAAGCATTGGCTTGGCATCCTCAGAAACACAGTATTTATGCTGTAGAAGATGCCAGGCCCACTTCTTCCTAATCAGAGGGAGCGCCACTTCATTAAATCATGGTCACTTACTGGTAACCCTCAGAGTTGTAGCCCTGGGGGGCCTGTGGTACTCTTTAGCAATGTTAATTTTTCATGGATTTTATTGCTTTCCTTCATTGATATTGGCCTTGAAATTCATGCCTGAATCCTGTTCAAACAACCCAGGAGATTCTGGTACCCAACTTGCACAGAGGAAATTCAGAGAATAATAATCACACTTACATATGGAGTCTCTTTCATTCAAAGAACAAATAGAAAACTAATGGAAAATAAGAAAATGTGTCATCATTTCCCCACAAGGTGTTATTAAACGGGTTTGAAATATTGCCTGGGCAGCCCCTAACTTGTAGGGTACTTGAGAAGGAATTGATCTCATGGGGGGCTGGAGGCTTGGAGAAGGCTGCTTATTTGCACTTAAAGTTTATAGACATTTTTAGAAAAGGCTCTCTTTAAATATTCTAAATAAATGTATGCTCCAAGAACAAGTACAAGAATGAATTCAGGATAAGAGTTTAAATTCTTATCAAAGCCATATTGAAATGCTGCAGAGTTTGTAGGGGTTTATTTGAATATGTTTTAATCCCTACCATGGCCAGAGTCAGAGATTGGAGTTAGATGGACGAGGTCACAAAGACTGCTAAACCCATTTTCTACACTTTTATGAAGCGAAATCCCCACGTCTCCCAGTATCCACCCCAAGTCGACCGCCTAGCTGAGCCCCTACCCAGTGACTTCTCCACCCAGGCTCTGTGGTAGGAAACCAAAGCCCAGGGACACAGCCAAGTTAGAAATAACATTCAGGCTTTTGGGTTGCAGTGTCCATGCCCGGTCTATGAGTTGGCCCATTAACAACATGGACAAGGTACACGTCGGGCTCTGCTAGGCTCAGGAAGAGTGGCCCAGGAAGGAGGGCTTCCTGCCCTCCACAGCCCTAGCAGTGAGCATCTCGCCATCACCTCGGGGGCGGGTGGGTGGGGGCTTGAAGTCACTCAGAGACCAATGTGGTCCCCATCAGCTTTGCAGGCACTGCCAGCCCAAGTCCTTGGAGGAGGCCTGGTTACACTCTGACTCCACACCCAAAGGCACTCTGGTCATGGGGCAAGAAGAATGAGCACAGCCTTCTGGGAGGGGCGGTTTCCCAAGAGCAGCACCCGCACGCAGGGAAGGACTCTGAGAGAAGGTGCTGAGCCTGGCGGTGTGAATGAGCTCCATGCTTCTCTTTGGGAGAAACGCAAGCCTTTCTAGACGCAGAGGGAGCAGAGTGCAGGCAGCTAAGGCCCACATGGCCCCCCAAGGTGAATAAGATTACTTTAGTTACAAAAATACAACAAAGAGCTGGTTGCATTTTACCTCTCCTTTCACTGTAAAAGTGGAGATTTAAGATTCCTGTTGTATAAGAATTAATATGAAAAGAATTTTGTATCCTATTATGGCATTGTGTTATAATAATGGAATGCTCTCCCCGCCCAATCTGGCTTACTGTCCCCTAGATCTTGCCAACGATTATTCAGTTCCACAGTGTGTGAGTGTTGCTGTGGGGATAGCCTCCTGAGCCTGAAAGAAAGAAGCGGTGAATGCTTCGAGCTAGAAAACGGCATAGTCAGCCCTCCGCCCCGGACACCCCTGTCTACACACACTCAGACACACACACAGGGACACATACACTTCACCCAGTGGTTTTACTGTCTTCCAAGCTAACATGGACCTGCATGGGAAGTTTAATACTTGGACAAATGCAGCTGTATGAGCAGCTCATTGTCTCTGATGCGACACACAATGGGTTCCAGAAAAGGAAAACAAAATACTCTTTAAACCGTGCTGCATTCTGTTTGGAAATCGAGAGTCCAGGCGGAGGGTTTTCCTTGACAAACCAGAACAGGGGTGTTGTTGCTGCACTTTAATTTTGCTTGGTAACTAGATCTTGTTCCCCTGAGCATAAAGATTTAACAGAGTTTCTCCAGAATTTACCAATTCAGAGAGTTCTGAACAACTAAGTAGGGGTGGGCGGGGGGAAAATGTATTTTTAACTCATCACATGTCCGCAGGATTCTTAAGGAGAAAACGGTGACCGGTTCTTTTCCATGTCTACCGGAACAGAGCAAGGAGAAATGAACTTCAGCTGCAGCAGGTGAGATTCAAGTGAGACATAAGCAAAGTTTTCCAGCCTGAGGAAGGCTGACTAGAATGTATCACTGAGTGAGGATGCTGAAACACTGCGGAAGATGGATGTGTCCAGGTAATTAGTGCGTAGTAAGGGGTGGAACCCTCGGATTCTACGGAAGCTCCTGGCTGGTTAGGCGCTGATAATGGTGTTTCGTTTCCATTTGTTTTGAGATTTCTAGTTGTTGGGCTCCCATTGTCACATATTTCCCTCAAATCAACTCCCTCCGAATCACCCTATTTGGAGGGAGACACTGTTCTCCATTTCTGCTCAGCCACTTCCAGCCTCACCCACTCTTTATAATCTTCAGTGAGGAAATGCTTCTCACAGTCACTCTTCGTTCCCTGCCGTGGCACCAAACCACAGATTCCCAGCATTGAACAATGGCCACGGAAGATGTATCTGGTTGAGTTTGTTGTTTGTGTGTGTGCGTGTGTTTTTTCTTTTCCTTTTTCTTAATAGAATTCCTTCAATTACATGTATGTTTTCAGCAGCCAGGCCAGTCTTCCTCCTCACAGGGGTGAGGTCAGCAAACCCAGGAAGGTTTCAGAGCCAAGAAAGCCTCAGATCTGGGAGGAAGTAGTTATGGATACCCATGGCTGAAGTGTTCTGTGTCCACTGGAAGTAAAAGGGGAAGGTTCCCGCCCAAGAATGTACAGAGGACGTGAAATCATGTGTGGCTGCACTGAGGCTAAAGGCTGCCAGCCAACCATAGCCATTTGGGGATATCAACCTCTAAAAACCAAAACTGGGGAAAAATGGCTCCCCATTTTCTGAGGTACTCTTGGAGCACAAGTTGAATGAAAACCAATCATCATTGCCCTGCCTAGCGTGAAGCAGAATGAAAAGAAGGCAGATAATATTTCCTCCCCTGAACCACTCATCCATATCTGTTCTGTTCAGGTATTTGTGCCTAAGCAATAGCACACACCCCTCTCAGCATTCACCCACAGATCCCCGAAACCAAGCCCTACCACAATTGACTCCAATTAAAACTCAAAAAGCCATCCCGAACATCTCCAGGCTTCTTTCCTCTGCAACTTCTCTCCTTCTTCTTCATCACCAGTTATACCACCAAAGTATCTACAGCTGCTCAGATGTAGGCAAACTATCCTGAAAGTGCTCACACATATTTCTTCCTTCCCTTGGGGGTGACGTTCTACAATAATTCCATTATGCTTACAAATTGAAAAGTTATTTCAATACATCTGTATATTATATATATATATGTATATATACACATAGCTTTTATATCACTGACACAGTGTTGCATACAGTAAAGAGAGGAATTATTTATATCAGTACAATTATCCAAATTAGTAATTGCTAGCATTGAATTAGGTACTGTACAAATAGATTACAATGCAAATATACAAGCTATATACAAGCTTGTAATTTTGAAAATATTCAAACTTGATATTTACGGGTATATTTCAAGATGTGCCTATACCTGCCCATCACAACAGTGCCATAGGTCAGTCTTTCTGAGATTCGGGTGTCCATCAGATCTCCTGATGAGCCATAGGCCCTTAGAGAGGTCTACATGGTACCTACAGGTCAACAGATGGCATGAACAAGGGCATTTCCTCCAGCCGAAGACTCTGAGAACACCTATCTCTGAGAACATCAGAATCTGCCTTCTGATATTCAGAAGAAAGTAGACATGAGCCCAGACACCTAGTTTGACTCCAGCCTCCATCAGCCACTCCTCCAGGATGAACCATCCAATAAGATATTTAGTACATACCAGTCGAATGCCCCGAACTCAGGGAAACATACATTAAAAATAGGTCACAGATAGACAATGCTTCTTGAACACAGAAGCATTGTCTTACTCAACCAAGTATCTTCATTGCCTGGCAAAATTTCTGTTTCACAGTAGTTAATAAATCCTAGCGGCTGAATCAGTGTATGAATAAATTTTGTCAAGCCTCAAATATCAGAAAGCCATCAAGGAATTCCAAGAAGGTGAGGAGAAAAAAGGTGCGGTGTGTTAGTGTTGATAGGAAAAAGACAAGTTTGTAGTGCCATGGGTAAGTAGGATTTGGTTCACAGATCTGGAGCAAATGCAGGGAGAGAATTAGTTGTGAACTTACCTATATTGTCCAGTACCTGTATTGCGCAAATGTCCATGGTAAGAAAGACTGACCTGGCCACTGCCTAGGATATGGAGACCTAAGACAGCCAAGATAGGAAGGATACACACCCACACAGAGTGCAACTTGATGGATAAGCAGCTCACAGAAGGTGACTTCCTCCAACACATTTCCTTCACAATTGTACCCAATTGGGATGGAGGAGGTTCTTCTGGGTCTGAAGCAATATGCTCAGCTCTGTGCCTCTCTGTGGGAAAGGAGAGCATGGGTGTGCCCCTAAAAGCATGCGTGTGTCCATGGATACCTGCTCGGTCCCACAGAGCACCTGAGAGACAGAACTGGACCAATGATCCTTATCACCATAATTAGAATTGTTACTGTTAGTAGTTGTATTAGTCCAGTGCCCAGCATCCTGTAATGGGTCCAATAATTGGATGGAAGGTTGAGCATAAAGAAATATGAAATAATAATAGTTTCATATGACAGATGAAAAAGAAAAATATAGATGGATGCAGAAAAAGTAAAGGAAGCACTTGCTTTGATTTATAGACCTTCACCAGTGTTAAGAAATCAGTGGTGTGGCATTGGAATCTATACCTAGGACATATTTAGTATATATTAAATACATGTAGGTCTTGCTTCCTGCACCAAATGAGTACAGCTGGAACAACTGCAATACTCACAGGAGTCGAAATGTACATACCTATTTCTGAAGTACATTGAAATGTACATACGTTCAAAGTACGTTGAAATGTACATACCTATTTCTGAAGATGTTTAAAAACACCCTTGACCCATTACTACAGTGCCCCCAAACCCTTTCTCATTTGAAAGCCAATAACAATGTCTTCACCAATTCATATTCCTATGATCCCAGCAGGTGGGCAAGATGAGAAAAGCAGCCAGGCTACACATTTGCATCAAACAATAGAGAAACAGCCTCTATGAGGGACAGAAAATCAGGAGAAGGGACAGGGTGAGGAAAGAGCACAAACAGGATTGTGTCTCAGCGGAACATCTGAGGTTTACCACCATTCCATCAACTGCATCCCCAGCAAGCCGATAACGATGAGCCTTTAATGCATTTGCTGCCTCTGACTTGTGCGGCCCAGCATGCAATCATCCAAATGATACCACAATAATGCTGAAGCACACATTAAGCACTTATTGTAATAGCTGGACTGCTGAGCAAGAGACATCAAAGGACGCAGAGCAGCAAGCATTAAGGGTGCCTTTGACTGTGTGTGCACACCCATATCAAGCCATGGTGTGGGCTCCAACGGGCTATGTAGTGACAACTGCCGTGAAATCAGTGAAGAAGGAAATCGAGCATCGAAAGGTTGCTGATGGGACCTCTCTATTTTTAGGTTTAAAAATGTATTACACCAAAAGTGAACCCTAATGTAAACTTTGGACTTTGGATGATAATGATGTGTCAGTATAGGTTCCACTATGGCAAATGTACTCTTCTGGTTCAGGATATTGACAGTGGGGGAGGTGGTGTGGAGGGGAATGGGATGTATGGGATATCCTTGTACCATCTGCTCAGTGTGACTATGAATCTAAAATTGACATAAAGTCAATATATAAATAAATAAATTGCAAATGTGGGGTCTGGGGAGGTGTACGATATTCCCTGCAGTAAATAGCAGTACTTACATATCAAGCAGCCTCATGCAGGTGAAGATAAAAGGACATAGCATCAAACATCTGGGTGTCTGCAGCAAACCATCCCAACTCCCACTCCAAAGAAAATGACTCCAAAGGTTTTCCTGTTAACATATTTCCAGATATCAAAATCTTATGTTTTCAACCATCAGACATCTTGAAAGAGCAGTTGACGTTTTCATTGTTATCATTACTCTTAAGTCTTAATGGTTCTATGTTATTTTCCTGTGGCCGCTGTAACAAATCACTACAAACTTCATACTTAAAATAAATACCAGTTAATTATCTTACAGTTCTGTAGATCAGAAGTCTGGTATGGATCACAGCAGACTGATATCTAGGTGTTAGCAGGGTGCGCTCCATTCTGAAGGTCCCAGAAGAGACTGCACTTCCTACTCATTCAGGTGGTTGGCAGAATTCCTTGCACTGGCAGGACTGAGGTCTCTATTTTCTTCCTGCCTATAAACTGAGAACTGTTCTCTGCATCTAGAGGTCACCACATTCCTTGGCCTATGGCCCTCTTCCTCCATCTCCAATATCATATCTCTCTTACACTCTTCCTGCTGGTTCTTTGACTTACAAAGACTCATGGGATTAAATTGGGTCCACCCAGATAACCCAGGATAATCTCCCCATGTCAAAATCTGTGCCCTGAGTCACAACTG
Source organism: Rhinopithecus bieti (assembly GCF_001698545.2). NCBI lineage: Eukaryota > Metazoa > Chordata > Mammalia > Primates > Cercopithecidae > Rhinopithecus > Rhinopithecus bieti. The sequence continues at coordinate 3,301,099 of NW_016814423.1, read as the reverse complement.
TGCAGCCTCTTTTGCTGTGTAAGATAACATATTCACAGTCTCCGAGGATTAGGGCAGGCACATCTTTGAGGGGTAGGGCATATTCTGCCTACCACATTCTCCTCAACCCATTAATACATGGCCTTCATCCACAATGCTTCTGAAACTCATTTCACTAAAGTCATCTTGAACATTTGAATGTTAAATCCATCCTCATCCTTATGTGACCATTCTACAGTGTTTGACATGGACATGACCTAATTCCTGAAGCACTTGGCTTCTACATGCTATAACACTGTCTGCTGATCTCCTACTACACCCTAGACCATCTCTTATTGAATCCTGCATTCATTTATCTGCTTTCTTCTTCTTTCTTTGCATAGTGTCGTGGCACCTGTACATCTCAGGTCTGTGTGCAGATCTCCTGGGCCTTGGTTCCTAATCATAACTGCCTTCTGAGCTCTGCTTGGATGACACATAGGCTCCTTTCTATTCTGCACATAACTGATTCCTTTTTCTGCATGATATACCTCATCGTGGCAACACCAAACCTCTCTCTTCCATGACGGATCGTTAGAAGTCATCCTCTCCTGCCGGGCGCCATGGTTCACGCCTGTAATCCCAGCACTTTGGGAGGCTGAGGCGGGTGGATCACCTGAGGTCAGGAGTTCGAGACCAGCCTGACCAACATGGTGAAACCCCATCTCTACTGAAATTGCAAAATTAGCCGTGTGTGGTGGCGTGTGCCTGTAATCCCAGTTACTCGGGAGGCTGAGGTAGGAGAATCGCTTGAACCTAGGAGGCAGAAGTTGCAGTGTGTCAAGATCAGCACTGCACTCCAGCCTGGGCAACAAGAGCAAAACTCCATCTCAGAAAAACAAAAAACAAAAAACAAGTCATTCTCTCTTCCTCCTGCCTCTACTCACACCCACCCCCCAACCCAGACAATCATAATGTTCTGTCTTACTTCCTGAGTATCTCTTGAATCCACTCTCTCCTCTCTTGCTTGCTGTCATTGGTGATGTTCAGGCCCCCAGTATTTGTCCCAAGATTACTGACAACACCCTTGAGTCCTGTGCCACCACTCCCGGCCACAGATATGATCTTGTCCCTGCTCTGTTTAAAAACATTGGTTGGCCAGGCATAGTGGCTCATGCCTATAATCCCAGTACTTTGGGAGGCCAAGGAAGGTGGATTGCTTGAGTCCAAGAGTTCAAGACCAGCCTGGGCAACATAGAGAAAAACTGTCTCTACTAAAAATACAAAAAAATTAGCTGGGGTGATGGTGCATGTCTGTAGTCCCAGTTACTCAGGAAGCTGAGGTGGAAGGGTTACTTGATCCTAGGAAGTGGAGTTTGCAGTGAGCTGAGAGCATGCCACTGTACTCCAGCCTGGGCAACAGAGTGAGACACTGTCTCAAAAACAAAACAAAACAAATTTGGTTGCTGCCCATTGCCCAAGAACATCAAATCTAGCTCATGGCAATACCCTACACACACACATACACCACTGGCCTCTAAGTGGTTGCTGGGCTTATCACCTGCCCTTCTTCCACTTGTTATCCATAGCCCCAGATCAGTCTACAGACCAGCAGCTTCAGCATCACCTGGGAGCATGTTAGAAATACACAATCTCAGGCCCCACCTCAGATCTACTTAATCAGACTTTGCATTTAAATAAGATTCCTATTTAAATTTTATGCACATCATTAAAGTTTGAGACACATTGCTCCGGAGCTGTGCTCCCCAGAGTGAGGCATGTGAGGTAAGCTTTTGAGTATGGAAGCATCTTATTAGAAATTCTCTTTATTTTTATGCATATTCTCCTCCTATTTAATTTGGATTTTTTCACATATTTTATGAACCACTGCCCATTTTAACAAATCATCCAGACCCCTGTTCCTGTGCTTTTGCCTACACTAATCCTTTTGCCTGGAATAATTTTCCTACTCTCCACTAACTAAAACTAGCTTCTGAACCCACCAGCATCCCCTGCTCTAGGAGGCTTCCCATCCCTTCAAATGGGTCATCACTCTCACTTCCACACTCTTGTAGACATTCTTCTTGCATTGCTTTTGTTTGCCTATTCATCTGCTCCATTAGGTCGTGGGCTCCTCAAGGATGAGAACTGTGCAATCTCTATCTGTGTGTCCTCAGAGCATGGCACAGTGATATTTTCTTAGCTAAACAGATGAATAGCTAACTTGCAAAAATGCTGCTTATTTGTAATACCTTTTTACCTTTTCATGCCTCTATTTGAAACAAAAGAGAGTTGTTGCCTAATCTCTTTCCTGAGGCCACACAGCTCATACTTCTGGATGGTTTCTAGTTGGTGACACACCAGCTGGACAGAGAGCTGAAAGTACCCAAGAGTTCATTCTCACTCACCTGTAATCAACCCAGAGCATTTCGAATCATACCCCTTCTAGCTCTGTGTCTATTTGGCATGGATATACACTAAAAGCAGAGAGGGAAACAGACATCTGGATTAGAATGTTTAGCATCCTCCGCTTTGTGCAGACTTTAAGCTGAATGCATATTTCATGATCATGGTCATGCCAACATTATTGCCCACATGAACAAAGAGCAAACTTCTCATTTCAAAGAAAATCATTTTGTTTTCTGTCAGCTCCAGGGTAACATTGACTGATTCTGACCCTAATTGGAAAGCTACCACCGAATGGTATGAAGTTTATTAGGGGTACAATCTGACACCTTGAAATAAAATGGTAGCTGATAAATTTTTTAGGTTGGCATATTTCTCTAAATCATTTACAATGAAATTTGGTATGTGCAGAGGTCAAAAAGACACTATATCACAGGACTAAAGTCCATTTCTTCACATGCAAACTTGAGAGAATAATGCTTACCACATAAGGTTACTGTGAAGGTCTAATGAGATGATACATGTAAAAAAATTACACACCTTAAAACTCTATATGAATGTATTACATTTTATTAATAACATTAATCTTTTTTTAATGACTCCTTAGATTTCACTTCTTCAGGCGGGCAGTTGCAAGCCTTCTACTCTTTCTTAAGTATGTCTTTTTCCTGGCTTTCTGTTGTTCTCATCCTCTTTCTTAATTCAAAGGGATCTATACATCCCTTAGAATTAACTAGTAATTCAATAGTGTGAACAGGATAACCGCTTACAGAATACACCTATGCATTTCACTCATTTCATTTAATCAGGATTTAAGTAAATTATACATTTTTTTCCTCCCTGATATGTCATGCACTTAGCGCTATACAGAATTAAACTTTAAGCTAAAGGGTGACATCATTTCTTTTTCTTTTCCTCTCTTTTTTTTTGAGACAGAGTCTTGCTCTAGAGTGCAGTGGCACCATCTTGGGTCACTGCAACCTCTGCCTCCCAGGTTCAAGTGATTCTCCTGCCTCAGCCTCCCGAGCCGTTGGGATTACAGGTACCTGCTACCACCACACTCAGCTAATTTTTGTATTTTTATTAGAGACGGGATTTCACCATGTTGACCAGGATGATCTTGAACTCCTGATTTCAGGTGATACACCTACCTCGGCCTCCCAAAGTTCTGGGATTACAGGCATGAACCTCTGCACCAAGCCCAAGGGTGACATTTCTTATCACTCTAATAGCCCTTGCCTATGATAATAAATTATCTGCAAGATGGGTGTGCACTTGTTCACATGGAAAGGTAGGCAAGCAGAGGCTAGAAAGAGGACAGAAAAAGACAGGAAAAATGGACAGTTAGATGTTGTTTTTCACTCTGGCCCCACCAATATCTATTTTATGGCTGTCTTCTTTCAACTATTCAGTACAGTGAAATAGATGTAAGATCCATTCAAAATTGAATTCAACAAACTTAGTTAACTACCTACTACTATACTATGCCAAATTCTATTAACTAAAATAGCAAACATAAATATTATATATATATATATATATATATATGTATCTAAATAACTGGAAAATAATACAAAAAATTCATACGAGACAGAAAAATGGTATATACTAGGGTCAACATATACGAAGGACTACGATAGCAGAGAGGGATTAGTTTAGGTTAAAGAGAATTAACAAAGCTTTCTCAGAGTATGTAGGACCCGAAAGGAGCTGAGAATTGGGTAGGTAGAGATGGATGGGGAAGGGGTTTCCATGAAGAGGAATGGCGGCACGAAGGCAGGCATGGGTGTGGCAAAGAGCAACGAACTATACAGAGACATGAATTATAGCACATTGTGCAGCGAGTCTGTTATTCACGACAAACAGGCTTTGTTAAGGATGGAAAATGAATACCTATTATGAGACGTATTTTTGTGTCTTCTTTTCAGTCATGTTAACTGATGTATAAGTTACATATGGTAACATTTCCCCTGATATACTTATTTTAACATCTAGCATAGGGCCCCAATGTCTAACTGAAAACTTTGCACATTGCAAATATTCAACATATATTAACTAGGGGGATGAATGGTTTGTCATCAACATGGCATTATTTGATGTTATAAACTGACTCCTTTTTCCACAAGATCTGTTGGAAAGCCGTTAAACTGACGTGGTAGATAATACTAATGTTTATCTTGATAGTTGTCTGACTTTCAAATCACTAACTTTCTATCTCTTCATTTATAAATGTCTGCGTGTATGTCAACTCTCTCTCCAGATTGTCTCAGGACATTTGGTTTGAAAATAGTTGATATGATTTGGATATTTGTCCTCTCCAAATTTCATGTGAAATATCATCCACCAAGGCTGGAGATGGGGCCTGGTGGGAGGTTTTTTTAAATCATGGGTGTGGATCCTTCATTAATGGCTTGGCACATCCCTTATGGTAATGACTTGAGTTCTTTCTCTGTTAGTCTATGAAAGATCTGACTGTTAAGAGGAGCCTGACAGCTCCTCCTTCTCTCTTGCTTCCTCTCTTGCCATGAGACATGCCAGCTCCCGTTGTCTTCCACCATGAGTAAAAACTTCCCAAGGTCCCGACCAGAGGCAGATGCAAACACCATGCTTCCCGTGCAGTCTGCAGAACCGTAAACCAGATAACCCTCTTTTCCTCATGAGTTACCCAGCCTCAGGTCTTCCTTTACAGCAAAGCAAAATGGACAAACACAATAGCCATAGAAAATCCTGAACAAAATGTAAGACAGGATATTTTATTTATTTCTCATTTTGTGATGAATAGACATTTTCTAACTAGTACTCTCCTTGAGGAAGACATAGGGTTTCATAGGGAGACTAGATTATATTAAGGAAAAAAGACAGCAGTCACATTTTATTGCCCTAAGCCCACTTTCATTCACGTTCTCTCCACTCATGGGCACACATACAAAGCAGGCGTTATGTGCCCAGTTTGACAGACAAGGAAAAGAACTTTGAAAGCTGAAGTGACTTATTCAAGGTCACACACACAGACACATAGGCAGCAGAGACAGGACTAGAACTCAAGTCCTTACAGGGCTCTTGAGATGGAGTTATTAGCAACAGTCACAAAACACTTCTTAATTGAGGTTAAAATAAGTGTTGAAATCACCCTTTTTATACTGCCTTTGATAAATCTATCTGTCAGAACTCAGAGGTGGAAAACAGAAATGATTTTAGCTATTTTAAACTGAAAGGGATTTAGTACAGGGAATTCAGTGTCCATACAACTATTGGAGGGCCTGGAAAGGCAGGCTAAAGGTTGGATCCAGGAATGCCTTCTAGTATGACACTGCTGAACCGGCCTTCAAGGGAGCTGCTCCCTCTACCCCAGTTAGAAGGTGGGGGTGCCACAGGAATGGTTGAGTTCCAGAACACAACCCTGGAGCTGTGAGATCCAGAAACTACCAACTGGCTGCTACAATCACTTATCTACTCACATGAAGCCTGTGGCTATACAGTAGAATATTGCTGCAGAAAAGCACTGCATCTTCAAGACCTTGCATGCCAGCAAAAGCCATCAAAGCTGCAGAACTCTGTCCTTTCATCACATTTCCTCTTTTCAAATCTTGCATAGACACATCTAATTGTGGAAACTGCTTTGCTTCCATGACTCTAGCTGCAAGGGATTCTGGGAGATATATAGTTGGAATAAATGCCTAATGCCAATCTACTATACCTACAACGCAGAAATTTGGAAATATCAACAGTGTCTCCCAAGACGGATTAGAAATGGGATTTTTGGTCTGTACTTTAAAGGCAGACATCACAGGCAATCTGCATTCAGGTGCCATGTGTGGTTGCACAGGTTGTGCACTCCTTAGAATAGGAAAGGAATGAACTCAGGTTGAGCACTAGTCACAGAGACTATGAATAGAGTGGCCAATCCTGAAGCTACTCAATGAATAATCTATGCCAGTCTTCTCAAGAGTTGTCTTCATCAAAGCAGGTCTTGGTTATAGCTTTGACATGGAAAGAAAGCAATATATATGACTAGATTAGGGAGCTACTTAGAAATGGACACATTGTGGAGGATCTACCACCCAAAGTGCTAAGGCCATGACCACAGGAGGAGGGTCAAGTGGAAGTTAAGATTGACTTGAGAGCCTGATAGCCACAGTACCTGCCCAGAGAAGTAGGTCAGGTATTTTCATCAAGCTTTCTTAGAACTTGGCATAAAAACATCAGAGAATAAAAATATCATATATTATGATCTAAGAAAGTCAAAATCAATTATGCTGTACTGAGAAGTCTTTGAACTGAATTTGCATTATGTAAAATTAGAAATAAAAACATGTTCCATCTCTCTACCCATGTGTTAAACACATATACACACACACACAACAAAGCTCCTTTTTATTATTTTTATTATTCTTCATTTATTTATATTTCTGAAATACTGTATTTTGTTCTAGATTGCCCACTCAATAAGAACATTGAGAAGCTGGAATATATTCAGAAGGGAGCAATTAAACAGGGACAGGTCTGGACCCAATGACATGGGTGAAACAGGTGAGAATTAGGAAACTACTATTAGCCTTGGAAGAGAAGGCAGTGGAAGAAAGATAGTCATCTTCACATATCCAAAAACCCCTCATTCTGAAAGACGGGGGGGTGTGTGCGGCTCCAGAGAAAGGAATCTGGAAAAATGACTAAAATTCACAGAAAGGGAGAGTTGGGTTCAGTTTAACCATTAGATCTGGCAGCAAATGACACAAGCTACCTACATAGGTATCCCTATGGTGAGATAGCTCCTGTAATCATGTTGATCATTTGGTCCCTTGTATCTGCTGCATAGACAGACTTGATCTGCTGCTGGACTTGAAGCAACACAAGAACATCAGTCATACAGTCTCTCCTCTGTCCCCCCAACTCACCCCACAGTAGATGGCATAGGGACAGGCATTCAAATACAATCTAGATGAAAAAAATGAAGAGATGAACAAGGCCAAAGGCCACAAATGACATCTTCAGAAAAAGACTGGCTTTTATGGGCCACCCCAGATATCTGACTCAGCACATAAGAGTCAGCGACGCAGAGGCAACTGGTGCCTAGGCCAGGGTTTTGCCAAAAGCAGGCTCAAAGTGTGGGCAAGAGAAAAACAGACGCTCAAATGGAAGCTCAGAGCCTGGCCTGAGCACAGATTCCAGGTAAAGCTGGTGGGAATGAGAGGAATTGGCAGGTTTGGCACAGATGCTATTATGCTTTCTTAGCACTCAGAAACAGAGGCAGAAAAGACTGGGTTTTTGGACAGGGGATAGTGACCGAATAGCTTCGAGATGTAGAGGGCCTTTGTTTCCAGATCTTCCAGCATTCTCTACGTATGATCTCACTCACCCTACCTCTGCTCTGGGAAGAAGCATGCAGGTGGCTGCTACAGAAGGCACATAGGCCTGTTTTGACAAGAGCAGGCAGAATGGCTCCTCTCTGGCAAGCAGCCGACTTAGCAGTCAAGAAAGGACTGTCTTTCAACCCCAGTGACATCATGAAATGATTTGAAACCATATCAGTCCCTTTTCTATTCTGATCCTATGACTCATTGGTTAATATTGAAATGTATATCGCTAATCGTGAATTAATAACCTGTGATTCAGTGTTGGACTGAATCAGCGAGGCCAAAGGGATCTGTGAAACAACTATGTGTGTGTGTGTGCGCGTGCGCTTGATCCAGCACAATGTGTGGAAATGCACCCATGTCCTACATCCACCACGCCACACCTCCACACGAAGTCACCCCTCTCACTAGCTCCCCAGAAGGCCAGGACTGTCATTCTAGTTGCACCGCTACCAAAGTGCATGGTACATCTGATCTGCGAGTGAGCACTTCCTGTTACCTTATTCATAGCACCCTGGAATGAAGCTGTTCCTGCCCTGGCTCCGCCCTGTCACTCCACCATTTCTTGTGTGCCTCCTTTACTTAGTACCTCCCAGGTTTAAGGGAGAGACAGCTCCCATCTCCCATACCTGCCTGCCTGATACCCCCGGTCCAGCTTGCAACCCTCCATTCTTGCAAGTCAGTGACCCTAGGCTGCGTATTCATGAGCTCAGATGAGAAAGCTTTCTCTGTTGATTCACAGGAAGAGTATTCAGACCTTTGACTTCCTGTTTTTGATGAACCTAGTAAAAGAAAAGAAGTGCCCTTTTAAAATATAATTGGCCTCAAACAGTAACATATAAAAGAGAAAAATAGAAATTGCACATTGATTAAGGACTTGTCCATGAAGCCCACCTTCAGGTTGAGGTGCCGGGGCCACCCATGACACATGGCTAATACTGGAGCAGCCGTGTTTCTTGGAACACAAGACATGACCGTTTAGAGGAGAGGAAGTGAAGAAGGGTGTCTTCAACTAAAACCCCAACAGACAAAATGTGCGCAAAGTGAGTCAGTGGGATGCAAATGGACTGTGAGGAACTGAAAAGTCTAACTGCTGTTCCAGCAGATGGGGGCTTTCTCCAAGCACTAACCTATCAACCTGATGCGTCTCATTCAAAGGACTGGGGGAAGACCTCACTCACATTCAAAAGTGGCCAGACGACGGAAATGCAAAGTGCAGTCCCCCATCATACCTCTGGGCTGAAACAGCTGTTGCATATGTAGCATCCATTGCTTGTGGAGGCAAGGTTATAGAGACCAGGGCAGCCTGTGCCCTGATTGTGAGCATACTGGGTAAACTGACCAGGGAGTTATAGTGAAGAGGTGAAGAGCCCTGCCCAGCCAGCAGGAAAGCTAAGGAAATCAATATCCCAGCATACCTGTCATCCATTCAAGCTCTGGTTAATAGATATAACGGTGGCATCCAGATGGGTGTGCCTGGCCTATCAGTGCTTGCAGTGTTTTCCTTTACAGAATTCTGGCCGCCCTCAGAAATGTCACAAGTGTTCAATTAAGTGACCCCCCACACATACTATATGTTCAGTAAATAATATGTCCCTTCCCTCTAGAAAGACTTTATAGCTGTTAGGCATATGGCCCTTGGCAACAACATTTTTGTTTTGCTATTTATAAACTAGGCACCCTTGTGCAAACTACGCTAATAACCCAGAACTCTTTCCTTACCTTCCTAACAGGTTTGTTGTAATAAATTTATTTAATGTAAGTAAGACAAAGCCCAAGCTATAATAACTGCTCAATAAAAGGTAGGTAATATTTTTCTATGCCATAGCTCCTTGGATGGATGAATTGCCCCAGGCTGGGCTCAGGCTACATTATTGCACCATTTGTCTTCATGTATTGTAGTTGATTTGTATTTGTCTGCTCATACACACTAGAGTATGAATCTCGTAGTGCAGGAGCTATTTCTTGCTCATTTCTGTATTCCCAGCACATAGCATGGGGATTGGCACCTAGTGGGTATTAAAGAAATGAATGTCACATAGCATATTTGACACGCAGAGCCAATGTACATAGCCAATGTACAGCAGTGATAAGAGGATGTACCAACCCTTGCCTTCTTTCTCTTAGTCTTAGTCTTATGAATCTGCAGAATCCCCTTCAACTACAAAGCTTGGACATGGTATTTCTTGACATATGGAGGCTTGCCCCAGATATTACAAATCAGAACTACGGGGTGGCACTGTGGAATCTGCAGTTTAACATAGACCCCGGATGAGTCTGAAGCCCATGGAAGACTGAGATCCACCATTGAATTGGGGAAACAGCCACTGGGTTGTCCTGCGTACAGCAAGCAGAGATCAGCAGGCTGCAGGCAGTCTCTGAGACAGAAAGGCAGAGTTTCCTTTCCAACTTCTACAAGAATAAGAAAGCAGTGATTCTCACACCTGCAAGATGAAGGGTGGTGCCGCCAGGTCTCAACAGATGACAACTGTGTGGAGAGATAATCGCAGGATGAGCCATGTCTTCCAACACAAGATAACAGAACACCTCCTTTCTCAAACTCCATCAGTTCTGTTACACCAACAACCCATCGAGAACCCAATTCAACCTTTCTGAACCCAGGCCAGAGGCCTAAATTCCTTGCCAGTCACTTAGGGAGGAGGGGGGACCCAGCATTTACTAAGCCCTAGTAGGTGGCATGCTCTGTACTAGGCCATCGTTAAATGACAAAGCATGCTCAAAAAGGATGATTTAACATCACTTGGGTTTAGTAAAACCTAAACTCCATATTTCCTCATTGGGGAAATTCTTTTATTATTTTTCTGAAGAGCACAGGAGGTTAAAATAAAAACCTACCAGTTAATAGCTGCATTACAGGCTATGGTTCTATTAAAGCAAGGGGGATTCATACCTGTCAACTAGGGGCACGTTCATCTAAAACGCATCATTAAAGCCACGAGGCCTCATGCTCCATGCATATATATCACCACAGCAACAGAGAGCAGAGATGCATGGAGAATAGGCAATGTGAATTTCCCAGGCTCTCATTAACGTTTTAGCTGGTTTTTGTCTAAAATGTCTTGGCCTACAGCATCACTTTGGAGAGATCCACTGACTCTGCAGAGCAGGTAACAAGAGACTCACAGTGCATGTTTTCATGTGGGGCAGCCTCTGGGGAAAGTCAGCGCAACATGCCCACTCAGAGATGTCCAGCAAAACATCTGTTCAGCAAAACATCTGGACAGCAGGCACCCATCAGGTCCCATAGACAAAAAGCTTATATAAATCCTTTAATCTGAACTCTTACTCAGGGCAGAAATAGTCCTTTGCTCTATGCACCAAACAGCCCACTCAAGGGCAGAGTGTTCAGGGCCCAAGGCAGTACTGGACACTCTGAGCTTGCCTTTCTAGAGGTGCTTGTCATCCCAAGCACTATCCACCCTGCAGATAGGGCTCATCATGGCCACAAAGCCCAAGCTCTGTGTCTTCCAGTGCAAGAAGGTGACATGAAACAAGTGGAAATCTGGAATCCATAGCTCTAGGGGCAACGGTGGGGCATGTTCATTGAGAGGGGCAGTTTTGTCAATGTCAATTCCTCAAGGGTTGGCATTTAAGTTAGGGAAACACCCAGCTTTTCTCTTTTTCAGCAGAATGGTTTTGAGCCACTTATTATCATTTTCCCTTTCAAGAGACGGCTGGGAAAGGAATACTAATCCTTTTGAGCCTCCACCAACTAACCCTGAAAAAGGATGTGAAGGCAAGATTAACATGGTCAAATGAGGCATGGGTTTTGTGAATCCACACTTCCTCTAATGGGTGCTTTTTGGGAATGGAGGCTAACTGCAGAGAAGGGTTCCTTCCTGCTTCTTCCACTAAGTGACTCCTTTAGAAGCTTCCATGATGGCACAACTCTGGCTTAGGTGTCCCTCATTGATGTTCCTATAGCCCCCTTTCTTGATCCATATTATAACGATTATCTGATTGTCTCCCACTAAAGACTTCAGTCCATGAGGGAAATAACTGTGTATTGTTTTGTCATTTGTACCATGTCTGGAATATAGTTTAAAAAGCAATAAATATTTGTTGGATGAAGACTTGAATAAAGATAATGACCAATATATAAACAAATACAGAACCGGAATACTTGTACCTTGTACCCTATTCAGGGCTTTGTTTTAAACACCTTATACCCAATTACAAACAACTGTGAGAGGTAAACAGATAATAGTGTTGTTTGTAATTTACAGGTGCGTAAGGCAAGCCAGGAAGAAGTTAAGAAAAGAGATAGGACAGATGTGGAGCTGAAAGGTGTGCCAAGTCTTTGCCTTCTGGGAGAGGTCAGGACCACACACATTATTCAAGGTAGCCTGACCACTTGTACACGGCTTTTCACTTTTTCAAAGTGCTTTTACTTTTACTTGAAAAAGCACTTTAAAAAAGTGAAAAGCCATGTTCAAATGGCTATATTTCACGTTGTTTTATCTTCACAATAACCCTGTGAAGGAGAGCAAGCTGATACTATTATCCCTGTTTTATTTATTTACCTTATAGATAAGGTAAAGGAGGCAGAGAAGCTTGGCATCACACCCCAAGACACCCAGTGAGTGGCTGGTAGAGCCAGTGTTAGAAATCCTGGGCTGGTCCTTGTTTCACCGGCCCACGGTGCTGATCTCACCCAAGCACTAGATCAAGACTGGCAGAGGCTTCTTCCAGAGGACAAAGGAGGGGAGGGGAGGGGAGGGGAGAAAATGAACTCCGGAGGAATAAACAGGGAAAGGGGCCTCCAGGAGCCAATAATCCACATGTCAGTCAGAAACACACTCATGAGCCAGACACTTGAGGCCAACAACTGCCCATGGCTGCCCCTCTTCACCTCTGACACTCTCTGCCCAGTGACCCTTTCCCATTCCCCTGACCCCCTTCCTCTCCCATCTCCCACAATTGTGAGCCAAACTTTCTCCTCTGCCTCTGAACCTCGGTTTATCTCAGTTCCTCTACACCCCGTTCAACTCCATTAAGAAAACGAGGCCATCAGTTAAGAACATTCTGTTACCGTGGACAATTTCTTCCTTGATCTCTCATCAGCTGTCTACACAGTGGGCCATGGCCTCCTTTGTTAAGCCTTCTCCTCTGTTAGATTTGGGAAGCCGCCCTCTTCTGGCTTTCCTCCTACCTCACAGGCTGCCTCTTCACAGCCTCCTCCCTCCTCTCCTCTTCTGCCTGTCGGTGTGTCAGCATTCCTCAGGGCTCCTGCTCCCCTCCATCTAGGTGGTTTCACCCGGTCTCATGAATTGTAATCTCTCTCATGATTACCAAATTTCCATCTTCACCTGCTCTGTCCCTAAGCAGTAGGCTTCTACATCCATCTGCATACTTACATGTCCATTTGCATACTCCAATGCATGTCAAATTTCACTTATTCAAACATGCTTTGATTTGTCCCCTAAAAACTGATCTTCCCATCTTCCTCAACTGATTCATTGGCACCACCATTCACACAAATGATCAAAATAGAAATCTTGAGGTCATCTCTTATCCCTCCCTCTTCCTCAACTCTCACATTCAATCTATTGCCAATCCTATTGAGTCTACTCCAAAACTTTGCACTTAATCAATTTCTCTCTGTTTCAAACATTCCTGTTGTAATCCAAACTACCAACATTTCTCATTAGGACCACAAAATAGAGGCTTATGAATGGGTTCCCCATTCCTCCACAACACCCTCCTCCTGCACTCAGAAGCCAGCATGAGCTTTTAAAGTAAACAAGTTGTTCCTCTACCTAGCACCGCTCAATGGCTTCCTATTGTACTCAGAAGAAATTCCAAACATCCCGCCATGATCTTGAGGCATACTCCATCCAGGTCTTGCCAAACTATCCAAGCTTCCCTCGTCATCCCTGCACAAACTGTTCTCCAATCATGCTGGACTTCTGACAACTCACATACAGACTTGCCTCCCACAACAGAGACTCTGTGCTCACTCTTCACCCAGCCTGAAATTCTCTCCCCTGGTTCTCTGCACATCTGCCTTCTTATCCTCTAGCTTTCTGCCTAAATGCCATTCCTCAAAAAGCCCTCCCTCACCTCCTTTTATTAATAAAAGTTATTCTCTAATTCAGGATCATTATAGCCTACAACCTTTGTGACAGGCAACAACTTGTAGTTATTTAATGACTCTCACAAGAGAAGTTTATATCTCACTCCTGTGATAATCCAGGGTGATTCTAAGATGGGGAGAAAGAAACTAGGAGCACAGGGAGTTGCTCAACACAGAAAATCCAGCACTCAGGCTGAAGGAGGCTCTGCTATCTCCACCATATGATCTTCAAAGCCTCCTTGAAGGTTGTCATCCCCATCCATCAGAAGAAGGAGAGTCTAGAGGAGCATGCATGGGAATTTTAGTAAGTGGCACACGGCATTTCCAATCACATTCCAAGGGCTGGAACTCAATCATATGTTGCACCCAATGGCAAAAAAGACTAGGATGTCACCCGGCTGCATATGAAGAAGAAAGAAAAATGGTGTGGCAGTCTGGTGAACAGCTGCCTGGCCTCTGCCATGCTGTCCTTTTTTTTGTTGTTGTTGTTGTTGAGATGGAGTTTCACTCTTATCACCCAGGCTGGAGTGCAGTGGCGTGATATTGGCTCACAGCAACCTCTGCATCCTGGGTTCAAGTGATTCTCCTGCCTCAGCTTCCTGAGTAGCTGGGATTGCAAGTGCGTGCCACCATGCCCAGCTAATTTTTGTATTTTTAATAAAGGCGGGGTTTAACCATGTTGGTCAGGCTAGTCTCAAACTCCTGGCCTCATGATCCGCCCACCTCAGCCTCCCAAAGTGCTGGGATTACAGGCGTGAGCCACCATGCCTGGCTCATGCTGTCCATTCTTTCTGCCCTCAGCCTTAGTAGACATGGTCTCCCTCTTTTGTTCAAGGTCAAATCCTCCCCCTCTGCTTTGAATCTCGTCTCTTTCCACCTCCTCAAGGTTTTTTCTTTACCAATTTTCCCCTTTCGTTTCTACATTTCCAACTTTTTCCTTTGTGCTTGGATTCTTTCCTCAAATGACATCTTTCATCAGCTAAAGCCACCAACAGATTTCGTATTCCCACATCCAATGTCTTTATTTCTCTTGAACTCTACAGGAGCTGACATTGTGGACCCCTTCTCTTTATTTTAATTCCTCCCCCCATCTTTAGTGATAACACTCTTTGCTGGTACTATACCACCCTTTTCCTCCCACTTCCATAAATATTTTTTCCCAGCCTACTTTGTGTTCTCTGTGCTTTCTTTTGCTCTTCATGCATCACCCTAGTTTCTGCCTCTTGCCCTTGTCCTCATCCCATGTGAACTTCATCTATCACCAGAGCATCAACTATCCCTTGCACTAATATGACTTCCAAATCCATATGTTTTAAATGATAACTCCCTAATACCCTCTAGCCATTATATTCAAGTACCTTCACCCATCTTCACTGAGTATTCTTTAAGTATTTACTCCTCACCTTGTTCCACGGAACATTGAAACAGATCACTATATATATTATATATATTTTGATGAAGGATTAAAATGTCAAAGGGAAGATATAGCAAAGAAAATCATAAAGTCACAGGGAGCCCATGTAATCCTAAACAGTTAAATTATCTCAGCTTCATATCAGCCAATTCAAAGGGAAATATGATAGTTGCTAGATTTACCAAATCTAAATAAAAAGCAAACTAAATATTTATTCTCTTTAGGTCCTAAAAAATTTCTTGCAGGGAACCTGGCTCTGTAATATTTTGGATATTTGGGAGGAAGTTTTAGACTTCATCCCTACCCTAGAATCAACAACAGGTTGCACATAGATGTGGTTTAAAATCTTCTTCTATAAAGCTGAGACATAATGCCAAGGCATAATACAATAAAACGAGTGTTTAAGAGGCAAAACATTACAACTCTATCATGCAACTATTTGACGGTCTGGCTTGTTTGCAAGTGAAGATCTGAACATTTAAAGAAATATATTTGCTGAAAATTATTCAAAAGTATCTTCCTATATTTATTGTTTCTCAAAACCAAGTTATTCATAGGATTGGATAATAAAGGCTTCTTGGTTTCAGTATTTGGCCCACAACCTAAAATGTAGACAGCAAGTGGTGTTAATAATTAAGGCATAGATGCATAGGTCTTGACAATAGCCAAGATGTTGTCCTCTTTAAAAACATAGAAATTTAACCAAAATAGTCTCTATGGAATCTGCTTCTGAATATCCCTCAGGCATTTCAAACTCATCTGGTACAAAACTCAATTCACCATCATTTCCCTTGAACCTTTACATCCTCCTGTTATCTCAAGACACAGACTGAAAGAAAACACTTTCAGCCCAGACACTTGATAAGAGAAATACACAAATTATATAAAGGACTCCTATAACTCAATAATAAAAAGAAAATCAACAAAATAAAATAGGCAAAAGATTTGAAAAGACATTTTCCTAAAAAAGGAACCACAAATAGAGTCATCATGGAACCCTTCTCCCAAAGTGGGTCCTGCCAAACAGTAGTTCAAGAAGGGCCTCAAGGTCATAGGTAAGGAATTTGAACTTTACCCAAAAATCACTGAATGATTTTAAGCAGGGACCAATATGCTCAGCTTTTAAATTTAGCAAGATCACTCTGGATGTTAGTAAACATCGTAATACATTAAAAATAGAAATGGTTCTATGGTCAAAGATATTTGGAGAACCTAAACTATCCATCAGGAAGTTGTGCTGCAGGAGTCCTCAAGGACACTCTGTGTGTGGGGTGAAGCTCTGTCACTGTTCAGTGACTGTGGCAAACAATCTTGTCCTTGACTTCCCTCTCATATTCTTCCACTCAGGTGCAGTCAGTCACTCCACCTCGCAGGGTCATTCCAAAGTTGCCTTCTCTCCTATCTGCACTCTCGATGCTTTATATGTTAGCTCCTAATGTGGCTTCTGGCCTCCCACCCAGCCCACTTTCAGCCCACTCCTGCCAGAGGGAGATCTCTCTAGTGCAAATCTCATCACTTCACTGCCTTGACTAAAATCCCTCCATAATTCTCCACAGAAAAAAGGATCAAGTTCAAGTTCCTTACTGTAACTCACAAGGCCCTTTCTAACTTGGCTACTGCCACTCCTCAACAGGTCCCTGCACTCCGGATTTGAAAAGCTTCTTGTACTTTCTCAAAGGGATGCTTCAGCAATCTGCGCTTTTGCACACAATGTCCCCTCTTTATTTTCCTCCCCAGCCCCCTTGGCATTCATCTTCTAGTCCCACTTAAAATTCAGAGCCGTTCAAACACCCCAGACAGTCTGACTTCCTTGGAGACTTTCTGGGTAAGATTCTATGCCCCAGCCCTCCTCCTCCCTCCATCTACAGCACCTGCTGTGGGGTGCTGTCACCGCTGGTGTGTTTGTTCATCTCCCTGATGGGAGTAGGTGCGCCTTGAGATCAGGGCTATGCTGTCAGTTCTATTCATCTCAGCATCCCACACATCTAGCACAGAAAATGCCCACTGGCCATCCTGTTCATTCCTGCTTGTCTTTCAGACTCACTGCAAAATCACATCCTCAGGGAGCCTTCTTTAACCTCGCCCTACTGGGTCATGGTCTTCTATCATGAGCTTTTCCATTTCTGTTCAATTTTCCTCCACACTCTTGTCATCCCTCATCACCACTTAATTACTTAGCAGTGTGATTACTTCACAGCGAGTCTCTCCATGAGGTAGGGATCACATCCGTTGTGCTTCCTGTGTTCGAGCAGAACTTGGCACAGAGCTAATATTCCATCATTATGAACAAAGGAGTGGATGGGAAAGCATATGTGAATCTACAGTAGTGCCTGCCTGGGATAGAAGAGGCCAAGGGCTTGTTTGTTGTTGTTGTTGTTTTAATTCAACAGGGCATGTGTGGTGGTCACCAACAATTTGATAAAGGGTGAAGAAATCAAGGAACAGAAATTCTACCGATCAGGTCTGGATGTTTGTCCTGTCAAAATCTCATGTTGAAATGTGAACTCCACTGTTGGAGGTGGGGCCTGGTGGGAGGTGACTGGATCACGGGAGTGAATGTCTCATGAATGGTTTAGCACCATACCCTGGGTGATACGTGAGTTCTCAGTTAGTTCACGTGAAATCTGATTGTTTAGAAGTCTAGGACCTCCCCCCTTTTCTCTCTTTTGCGCCCACTCTCACCATTTGAAGCACCTGCTCCCTACTTCACCTCTGCAATGATTGGAAGATTCCTGAGACCCTCACCAGAAGCAGTTGCTGGAACCATGCTTGTACAGCCTACAAAACTGTGAGCCACTTAAACCTCTTTTCTCTATAAACTACCCAGACTCAGATATTTCTTTATAGCAACAGAAAAACTGACTAATACACCTACCTATAAAAATCTTGCCAAGATGCTCCTGTTTGGAGCTGAGCTTTGTGGTGCATGCCTGTAATCCCAGCTACTCAGGATGCTGAGGCAGGAGAATCACTTGAACCCAGGAGGTGGAGGTTGCAGTGAGCTGGGATCATGCCACAGAATTCCAGCCCGGGTAACAGAGCAAGATTCAGAAAAAAAAAAAAAGAGAGAGAGAGAGAGAGAGAGAGGGTCTTGTCTGGAGAGAAGGGGAAAGGGGATGTGGTGACATACAAAGAGTTTCTCTTTCTCTGTCCCTTTCCCATGTCCATGACTGAGGGCAAGCAGACGGAGGAGAAGTATACAACATGCTGAGTTTGTCAATGAAGGAGTCAGGCTGACTCAGAGATCAAACCTATGGTGTACTTTTTCCCCTGGTTCCCCAGTGGTGTTTAATTACCATCATTATTAATTCATCACAGTAATTCTCTTTTAAAATCATATAGTGCTAAAAATAGTGTTTCATAAACGTGTGAAAATTAAATCTAGAAATTATTTACCAGGTTATACTTCCTCCCCAGAACTCCTCATCAATGAAAATTGATTTGAAGCTGAATTTTTTACAAATCCATTGCCCACTCACCAACCAGTCCACGGAAATAGAATAAGCAGAAGGTCCTCCCTCTTTCCTAATGGCACTCCAAACTCCCTTTCCCCAGCTCCTTTGATCTGAAAATCTTTATCTTAAAGCACTTTATACACAGTCATTAATTGTCACAGCACTCCTGCTAAGAAGATTCTATTACTTCCATTAAACCATAGAGTAAACCAAGAAGCCAAATTAAGTGATTTGCCCACTCAGGAAATTAGTGGCCTGACCCAGTTCAAACATAGTATCTAAGATTTCCAAGGCCTTGCAGCCAGCTGCCACCCTGACATTTCCTAGCTCCGTAGAGTGGATAAGGGCCTGGGCTTCTGTGTCAGTACAACCTGGGTTCAAGTCCTACTTCTATAATTTCCTTGGCAAATTACTCAACTTCCTTAAATGCATGTAAATCTGCGATAAGAACACTTGTTTCATAAAGTTGCTATGAGGATTAAAGATGATAAGGTACACAGAAGTACTTCATACATAACCTGGAACAAATAAGGAGCTATGTTATTATTATTACTGTATACACCTGGAAGGGTATACTCTTCATCCAGCCCCCTTCCATAATCTTTTCTTCATCACATCAGAAAAACAGCAAACCACACCTGCAACTCTATTTACCTCTGCTATATTACACACACATTTGCAGATAAAGTCTTCTATGGGAATAACAGGACACCTGAGCACATTCTTGGAGCACTGCGACATCAGCAATTATCCAAAGATTCATTGACATATCCACCCACCCATCCATCCACCCATTCATCCATCTGTTTGACCACCCATCCATCCATCCACCCATCCATCCATCCACCCACCCATCCATCCATCCATTCATTCAAACTCAGTACACACAGTAAGCACCTACCATGTGTAAGCCTATGTTAAATATTGTGGGATATACTAAAATGATTTATAGCTGTGCCCTCAGAGCTATAAATACAATTAAAAGAAATTGTAAAACAAAATGGAATGTAAAAACTGTTTTAAGAGAAGTTATTGAAAGTGAATGAAGGGCATTGCCACATAGAAAGAATAGTGAATTAAGAGCCAGGAGATTTTTCTTTTTTCAGCCCTGATTTTAATGTTGGTCTAACATAAACCCATCATCTCCCTAGGCTTTGGTTTCCCCAAAGTGAGGAGGCAGAAGTGGAAGATTCCAAGGTCCCTGTAACCTCTAACATTTCATTCCCTCTGCCTCTACGTAAGTCAATGTAACATCCAAACTGAGTACTGAGTAAGAGGGTATTGCATTCCAGGAGGGGGGACTCATACAAGCAAGTTTATGAAGATAGAAAGACATCAATATTAATGGAATGGTGAGTGGTACCATTTGAATACAGCGAATGGCAAAAGAAGGTAATGTCTTGAGAGTTAGATTCAGAATAATTTGTGAAGGGTCTTATTTTCAAGCCAGAGAAATGGAAGAATTAATTACTATTGAGCAATTGCTAAGGAGACTTATGTGTCTATGCAAGGAGCCCACTTTCTCAGAGATCAAACCTATGGTGTACTTTTTCTCCCTATATCTCTCACACCTTCTTACACCCGCGCACCCTACAAGCAAGGGCCGGGCATGGCGGCAGTCAATCACTTTGCAGAGAGTTAAAGTCCCTATTGAGAAAGGCCACTGAAGAAGCCGAGCTGGGTTGCAGGGTCTTCCCCACATTCCCTGTAAGCCCTGTGATCACCAACACTGAGTTATCTTGGAGGGCTGCTCTCAACTCCATTACGCCCTGTACATGGTCATGTCCCCCACACTCAGCAAACCAAAATGAGGTGGCAGCAAAGGCAAGTAAATAGTCTGTTTAGGGGTGTGCAGGCAATGCTCCAGGTTGTGCCACCAGGCCTCACTGCCAGGCCCTCTGTGACAGGTGCTCAAGCAAGCAGGGAGAAAGGGATGCTTTCCTGTTCCTGCTGGAATGGCCTTCCCGCCCATCTGCCTGGTAAACGCCTACTCATACTTCAAGACTTAGCTCCAGAATTGTCTGATCTAGAAGCCCTTCTTGACTACCCTCAAACCCTTCCCAGGCACAGTGGGCCTCTCACTCTACCTTACTCACAATTTTAACAGCACCCATGATTCTTAATTGTATTTATTCACATATCTTTCCCCCAAACAAGCTGCAAACAATCCCTTGGGCAGAACACTCTGTCTTAGTCATCTTTGTACTCAGTCACCTGGCCTTTACCGGATACATGGTTGTACCTCATGAGCATTTGTCAATAACAAGAGTAGCTGACTTTCGCTGAACACTCACCCTGAGGCAGGCACCACACTGGCAGCTTCACATGCACTAGTCATTCAATACCCACAGCAACTGTTTATGTTT
The DNA here is from genome assembly GCF_001698545.2 of Rhinopithecus bieti. NCBI lineage: Eukaryota > Metazoa > Chordata > Mammalia > Primates > Cercopithecidae > Rhinopithecus > Rhinopithecus bieti. The sequence continues at coordinate 3,280,049 of NW_016814423.1, read as the reverse complement.
GGTGCTATTATCCCCACTTTATAGATTAAGAAACTGAAGCAGAGATGAGCTAAGCAATTTGCCCCAAAATGAAAGCACTGCTCTCTTTTCCAAGATCTTCATCACTTTAGATAGACAGTAGGTAAAGCAACCTGAAATTGAGAAAACTTCTAATGCCATTGCAGAACTGGGCGTTGTAAAAACATTAGTCCAAGCTGACGCTGAAATAGTGGGAAATGTGTAGACACCACACACTTGAATTCTGAGAATTCTTTATTTTTGGAGTCAGGGTCTCACTCTGTTTCGCAGACTGGAGTACACTCATAACTCACTGCAGCACCCAGCTAACTGTTTTCATTTTTTTGTAGAGGTGGGGTCTTGCTATGCCGTCCAGGCTGGTCTCAAGCTCCTGGCCTCAAGCAATCCTCACTTCCACAGATTCTGAGAATTCTTCTTTATTCACCCCTAGTGAGGATTCACTAGTAATTTTAAGATAACACCATAATACCCAAGTCACATGGGCTGATCATTAAGCTCAGTTCATGCTTATGGAACATCTGATAAAATAAATTTTAAACTATAACCTGCTCCTCTCCCTCCCACACTAACTGTGTGGACAGAGATTCATTTGCAAAACAACATTTTCTCCCACTGACTCCCAGTGACCTTTCCCACCACTGTCCCTTTTCAAATACAGAGTGCGTGTAGGTAAGCCCTCCCCAGGAGGGAAGAAAGAGGCCGTTAGGCACAGAGGAGATTTTCAGGGTGAAAGTACTAACTGGTTCTATCCCACTGCCCACCTCTGAAAATAGCCTCCTTGATGACCACAATCCCAGACATCTCATGAGAGCACCAAGTAGATGACATTCTTATTTATTTAAAAGGAAACAGCCCACCTGGGCCTGGATTCTCCACAGAAAAACAAAAGAGAAGCAGAGAGAATCAAACTAGCTCTCTGGAGCAAAGGTGTACAGTTTAAATTATTGCACAACCGCTGCTGCAAACCAGAACATTCTGTACGGTCAGAAGAGGCTTAATTAGCCTGAACCAAGAGTCTAAGGTCATATGATTCAGAACATTTCACAGCCTGAGTTGTGACATTAGAGGTGCTATGGGCCATCCTACCAGACTACTGTGAGGCCCCAAACTGGACAACCTTTTGTTTTCTCCAACCCAGGCTTAATTTAACTTAAAACATCGAGGGGTAGTGGGGAGCCTCTGCGTGTCTTTTGGAAGCCACAGTCATTTTATTTGTATGCGTATCTGTGTGTATTCTGAGAGTGTGCCTGTCTGTGGGTTTGTTGGTGTTCTATGCTCCTAATCAAAGAAAGCTTATGAAAGAGAAAAAGAAGTTTAAATAGCAAAGTAGTGACATCATTTCCAAGTGTTCTGGGATGAGAAGATTGTTCCATAGTTTATGTATTCATTTATTCATTCATTCTATCTTTCTTTCAGTCAAACTCTGAGCGAGCATCCATTTAGCCTTAGACTTTGTTACAGGAAACAGACCGCAAGAGACGCACGTTCCTGCTATTAGTTCCTATCATTGCTGTAATAGATTACCACAAACCCGGTGTCTTCAAACCACAAAAATTTATTATCTTGCAGATCAGAGTGTCAGAAGTCAAAACTGGGTCTCTCTGGGTGAAAATCAAGGTGTCAGCAGGGCTGGCCTCCTTCTGGACACTTCAAGGAAAACCCATTTTCTTGCCTTTCCCAGCTTTTAGAAGCCACAAACAATCCTTGTTCATGGTCCCTTCCCCTACATTCAAGGCCAGCAGTGTCAGACCGGGTCTTTCTCATGCTACCAGCTCTCTGGTTCTCTACTCTTCTGTGCTCTCTTCCATTGTTTAGGACTCCTGTGATTATATTGGGTCTACCCGGATCATCCAGGAAATGCCCCTCTCTCAAGATCCTTAACTTGATCACATCTGCAACGTCCCTTTACCAGATATTGCCAAAATATGTGGTGATATATTCACAGGTTCCAGGGATTATGACTTGGACATCTTTGGGGGACTATTATTTTGCTTCCCACAGTCCCAATTTCGATAGTTTTTATTTTTTAGACCTGATTAAAACTGACTAACCTTCATTTTGGTCTATTATTCCTCATTAGACTCCTTGGCTATGCTTTCAGGGTGTGTTCACAGACATCATTTTTGTAAATTGTCCTCAGGCCTCTCCTGCTTTCCTTTTAACCATTAGCATGCACGCTTATCTCTCTTGAAGTCTCCTTCTAAGACACCCTATGCAAGGAAATAATTTATTATTTAAGACACATTAGTCCAACTTTGGATTTGGAACTAAACACAAACACTAAGATGAATATTCATAGACTCGTGAAGCAATGGCCTGGCCCTTACCTTTCCCCAGAATGGGTTCTCTGGGCCAAGCCCAGAAAGGTACTTACGTGGCTGGCTTCCTGCTGACAGTTGAAATGTGTCTCAGCTCTCTGCTTGCACTATGCCTCCAATTTCTCCTTATCCCTGGCCTGCTGAATCCCAGCAGCTTGGCTCAGCCGTTTTCCCTTTTGCATTCATTTCCATTTGAGGGATGGAGTTTTACCTGGCTCTGACTTCTAACCCCTTTACCTGTGCAGTGAACAGAAGAATGCTGCCACCCCACAAAGATAACTTCATTCTAATCCCTAGGACTGTAGACACGGTCACCATACATGGCAAACCTCAGCAGATGTGACTAAGGTTAAGGACATTGAGATGGGACAGTGTCCTAGATTAAATGGGTGGGCTTAATATAATCATAAGGGCCCTGGTGAGGTAAGAGGCTTTTCCTGGCTGCAGAGAGCCCAAGAGAGACAACAGCATCAGAAAGAGTTGATGTCCCAGTCCTGGTCCCAAAATGCAGCAGGCTATTTGTAAGGACCAGACAGAGATCTGCAGATGGTGGAAAGGGTAAGGAAAGAAGTCCTCGCCTAAGGCCTCCAGAGAGGAATGCAGCACCCTCAACACCCTGAATTTAGCCCAGCAAGATCCTTGTCAGATTTCTGACCTGCACAACTGTAAGGTAATAAATACACATTGTTTTAAACCATTAAATTGTGGTAATGTGTTACGGCAGCAATAGAAAGTTAATACAATGTGCATTCTTTTGCAGTCTACACTGATGATTTAAGCCCTCAAAATTAATGTGATTCAGAGTCATTAGTGGACTGGCAACACCCTCCTCCAGATCATTAGCCAGAATTCAAATAAGCCCAGGCCTAATGGGGACCCCTGCAGGACTCCATCTGAGAACGCCTTGGGTTGAAGTACACATGACATTAATTAATCTTCTGTAGACTTTGCGATTCCAGGGCCTGGTTTTATATCTGAAGCAATCTGTATTTCCCTCCCAGACATGACATTGGACAGGTTTTACCTTTGTAGGGAAGATTATCTTCCCCGTCCTTCCTGCACTGATGTGGTAGTCAGTGCCCCCTCCCCACTCCACACCACCTCTCCCCTGATGCATGCGTGTGCGTGCACACACACACACACACAGAGACAGACACATGTGCAGAGACACATGCATACAGAGACACAAACACACACATAATCACATACATATACATTTCTTTCTTTTTTGAAAATAAAGCAGTCCAGATTTTGAAAAATATTTGCTCCCTCAGTGCTCTGCTGGGGATTGCCCCAGGGTTTGTGAATTTCTTTCACATGCTAAGCGATTTATTCTGTAATAAAACATTGGGTACTTAAAGGGACAGTAGATTGAACCAGTCAGTTGTCAAGCTTTACAGAAGAGAAGGCTTAGGTTGAATTTTTCTTCCAAGGGATACCAAGAACTTCGTGGATTTTTGCCATTAAGTCTTTGAAAATGCCAGCATGTGCCAGGTGAGGGGCAGTAATTCCAAAATGTACCACCATTTTGCCTGATTGGAAGCACTTCCGGCTTCAGACAGAGTTTTCAAGATGATCTGTTTGGTCTTCTGATTCTTGTGTTCTCAGTATTCACGCCTCTGCACTGTATTCCAGACACTATTCTGGGTGTTGGGGATGCTGGGGGTCCCTGGGTGAAAGACTAGAGTTGTAGATACAGATTTTTTTAACTTTTATTTGCATTTATTTTATGCTGAATTTATTCCCATGCCATAGTTTCCGTTTCTTCAGTTTATTCTGGGATATCTTTTTCTTCTGTGCAACCTCTTCTTCTGGTTTAAGAGCCATTTGTTCCTTTTCAGTGAGGATCATCTCAATGTGTCAGGGAGAGTTCATGTATGGGAAGATCACGAGAAGTCTTAAAGTGAACAAGAAGATTTGAACCTCTTGATTTGCATGATTTTGTGGAGTTTTCTGGGTCAAATGAATAGTGAACCATTTTAACAGATCACCTTGGGCTGCTTAGGGGAAGAGCAGAGATTTTTTTTTTTTTTTATGTATACAAATGTATGAAGCACATGTGCAATTTTGTTACATGTATGGATTGTACAGTGGTCAAGTCAGGGCTTTTAGGGTATCCAAATAACATACATGGTACCCATTAACCAATGAAGATGCAGATTTGAAAATCGTTGTCCATGATTAGCATTAAAAGCCATTGGAATACAGCATCACCCTGAGGTGTATGTAGGCAGAGAAGAGAAGGGGAGTCTAGCTCGGAGCCCAGAGCACAACAAAACTTAAAGGTCCAGCAGAGGAGGAGGAATTAAGAACAGAGGATGCTTTCATGGTAGGAGGAAAACCAGCAGGGTGGGGGGTGCCATGCAAGCCACAAAAGAAAATGTTTTGAGGAGAGAGAATAGTTAGTTAGTGGTGCCAAATGTTGGCAGAGGTCAAGCATGGAAAGGACTGATTGGTGATCATTGGTCTTGATGACACAAAGGTGATGTTGACATGAGCAATTGGAAGAGATGGAAACCCAGTTGGAATGGTTGAGGACAAAACATGGAAAAAAGGAGTAGAGACCATGGCTTCAATAAATTTTCAATTAGTTGTTACAAAGAGCAGCAGATGCAAGTAGTAGCTGGAGGTGGAGGTGGGGTCATAAAGAGGAATTTCTTAAGTGGGAACACTTAAGAAATTATCCTTAAGTGATAAGGATAATAATACAGTGGAGAGAGAGAAATGGTGAAGAGAGAGAATGGAGAAATGGAGAGAGAGAAATGGTGAAGCAGCAAATAAAATGGACGATTGCAAGGAGGAAAACCAGGACATAGTGAGAAGGAAGGGACCCAAAGTGCAGGGAGAAAAGGACGACTTGGGTAAAAACAAAAAGTTCTTCCACGGAACTAGAAGGCAGGGCAGTGAAGATGTGAGCACAGAAGCAGGTGTGTTGGCAGATTTGGCAGGGAAAAGATGAGGGATTTCCTATCTAATTAACTCTGTGTCCTCAAAGAAGTATGAAGTAAGGTCATCATCTGCCTTTTGAATATCTTCTGCATCTAAGCTAGTACAAATGCTGCTGCCTTGTCAGCTAAGGTGATACCTAGGATCCTGGTGCAGGATCTGGTGTAGACACTGATTACTTATCAAGAAAATCACTTATCCTGTTGATGCATGCGTTTCTCAACTTTGAGATGGTAATGACAACTATTGTATTAATCAGACATGGAAGGAGTCACTCTTGAAATTTCTGCTCCTGGAAATATGGCTAACTAGAGATCCAGAGATACATGAAACACTGAATACCTTTAAAATATGTTTTGAAATGTATGGCAGAGCAGGCAGGAATTAAGGACAATTCTGAGAGGCTGGAAACAGTGAGAAGACATGAGTGCAGGGAGGTAAGCTACAATTGGAGCCAGCGCTGTCCTGTGTTGTCTGAAGACCACTGGATACCTTGAGCCTGGGTTTTAACTGGCTCTGTGCCTAAAAGACAGGAGACAATCCTTGGCTAGAGATGAAAAGTCAGACTGAACCCTGGCAACAAACAAACAAACAGGACCTCAGAAGGAAAACGCTCTCAATAAGTGAAACTTAAAAAACAAAATCTACCAAAGAAGAAGCTGGATATAAGTCTGTCTTGTTCTTGACCCTTGATGGAGGGGAACATGAGTAGGAAAAACATCTCCTCAGAGAATATCTATCCATAAGCCTATATTTAAGAGGTTTGGGGCTGGAATTTTTTCCAAAAATGCAAGACAAACATGTAGTTAAAAAGGAATCGACTTCAACCCATGTCTCAGAAAATTGCTGCAATAAAGTTCCAAGTAACTAGTGTTTACAGAGACAGAGACAGAGATAGAGAAATCCCAAAACACGAAGGAAAACAAGTCACCATGAGAAGGATCAATAGAACCAACAAATTGCAAAATCAGACCATATAAGAATACAGGAACAGGATTATCAGATGAGAATGTAAGATATGTTTGTCTGATATGTTTAAAAACTGAAAGGTGGTGGCTGGTCCGATTGAGTGCAGTGGTGTTTACAACTAATCGATCACAACCAGTTACAAATGTCTTTGTTCCTTCTCCACTCCCACTGCTTCACTTGATTAGCCTTAAACAAAACATAAAATAAAACAAAACAAGAAAGTAAAAGGTGGCAAGATTAAAAAGTTCTAGAGGTCTGCTGGACAACATTGTGCTTATAGTTAACAATACATTGTACCCTAAAAATGTGTTGAGGATAATTAATTTCATGTTTTTATAACAATGAAACAGAAACATCGTCTAGAAAATTTGGCAGAGAAAAAAGAGACTACCAAATACAATCAGACAGATTTTGATAAAAAGATCAGTTAGAAATTTGAGAAACAAAAGTTGAAGTAACTAGTCAGAACTACAGAGAAAATCTGTAACATCAAAAATCAAGCTGAGGAAATTACCCAAAATGGGCCGGGTGGGGTGGCTCACGCCTGTAATCCCAGTACTTTGGGAGGTCGAGGCAGGTGAATCACCTGAGGTCAGGAGCTTGAGACCAGCCTGACCAACATGGTGAAACCCCATCTCTACTAAAAATACAAAAATTAGCTGGGTGTGGTGGCAGGCGCCGTAATCCCAGCTATTCTTGAGGCTAAGGCAGGAGAATCACTTGAACCCGGGAGGCGGAGGTTGCAGTGAGCTAAGATCGCGCCATTGCACTCCAACCTGGGTGACAGAGCAAGACTCTGTCTCAAAAAAAAAAAAGAGAAATTACCCAAAATGCAAAATGCATACAGTGACAAAAAGATAAAAAATAGTAAGGAGAGGTTAAAAGGCAAGGAGGATTGAGGGGAAAGTTCTAACATACATCAAAAGGGAGTACCACAGGAGACAATGGCGAGAATGGGGAAGGAGAGACAAAGAGATCATGAATGAGACCTTCCAGAGCTGATTAATGACAATAATCCTCGGATTCATAAAGCCCAATGAACATCAACATTCCTAATGAAATCCTCACCCATACACATCCAATGAGACTGCAGAATCACAAAAGACAAAGAAGTACCCAGAGAAGAAGACAGATAACCTACAAAGATTATTAGCTCAACAGCTAATTCACTAACAGCAACAACACTAAGAGAAAATCATTGTCAACCCAGAAAAACTATCCTTCAAATATGAGGGTGAAATTAACACATTTTTTCTTTTTTTTTTTTTTTTTTTTTTTTTTTTTTTTTTTTTGAGACGGCAGTCTCGCCTCTGTCACCCGGCTGGAGTGCAGTGGCCGGGTCTCAGCTCCACTGCAAGCTCCGCTTCCTCCCGGGTTTTACGCCATTCTCCTGCCTCAGCCTCCCGAGTAGCTGGGACTACAGGCGGACCCCGACCACCTCGCCCGGCTAGTTTTTTGTATTTTTTAGTAGAGACGGGGTTTCACAGTGTTAGCCAGGATGTCTCGATCTCCTGACCTCGTGATCCGCCCGTCGTCGGCCTCCCAAAGTGCTTGGGATTACAGGCTTGAGCCCACCGCGCCCGGCCACATTTTTTACAAATAAGAAAAACTCAAATAAGAAAACCTGAGAGATTTTACCAACAAACACTCAGTAAAGGAACTTCTAAAGGATGAATTTCAGGAAGAAGAAAATGATCTCAAAATGAATTAAATGGTTCTCAAGAAGAAATCAGAAGTAAAGAAAATAATAAACATGCAAGTAAATATTTTAAGGTACAAAATAATAAATGTGATATCTGATTTGTGAAGTTAAAAAAAAAGAGAAATAAAATACTAAACAAAAATAGCATATGAGTCAGAAACATGTAATCGGGCAACTTATCTCACCCTAGGAGCATCAGTTCTCTACCACCATAAATGGGAAGTAGCAGCCATTTTCAAAATGGTCTCTGGAATGTAGTTGTTTCTAGCTCAGATCAATTTTTGATATCTTGCTCGAAGCGTTAATGGTTGCATTTTCTATGAGCCAAATTTCCTAATTGTGGCACTTGGGTACAAACCCAAAGCGTTTAAGTAGCTCAACCAAGTGCAACACATCCAAAACTCCTAGATTTTGCTTTTCCATTTCCGTCTCCATTTAATTCTGAAGAGTGATGAGATAACTGCAATGACAGCAAAATCTAAGTGGTTGTGTATTTTGTCTAAAATGCCCTGAAATCATTCTGAGATATTATGTAAATACTCACATCTGCTCATTACGTCTTTATGGGGGGAGGCTCCACAGTCCTCCTGCCGGTGCTATTTCTTAAGATGAGATCATTAGAAAAGGATTAGTGGTGTAATGTCTGCGGGGCTCAAACAATAATTTGAGACTTTCAGATGTGCACAAGGTAATTTTAAATAAATTCCAGGGTTTTTCTGATGATAGCCCTCAGTTCAATCATAGCTGCCTTTAAAGAAATGCTAATTGGATGAGGTAATATTTAATGCAAAACTTGACGCATGCCAGGCTCTCAATAAATATAGCTATCACTATTCTTAATATAATTTCTGGGTACAAATAAAACAACCACAGAAAGTGTGGCACCGTGATGGACTTCAGAAGTCTTGGTTCCCACCAGTGATTTATAACTTCCCAAGGCCACAAAATGGAGGGGACAGAGAGAGACTTAGATATCACTATATTTGATTTCTGGGCATTGCTGATTCATTGAGTCAATAAATATTTAGAGAGCACTTATGCTGGGCACTGATGACACAATAATATACAAGATGTGATTCCTCCTCTAAAGGAATTCACAGTTGACTAGTGAAACTGTGCCAGGCCCTGGAGACAGAGACGAACAAGGTATGTGTCTTCTGTATCTCACCATCTATTAGAGAACACAGATAAATTACAAACCCATAAATTACAAAACATCACTGTTGTAAAAGAGTCATAGACAAAGCATTGGAGGGTACAAGAGACAGGATAGCTAATCGAGATTAATGGTGTTGTGGAAAATTTTAAAAGGAGTTGACATTTGAAACTGGACTTGAAAGATGAATAGAAAATAAAAAGAAAGGAAGGAGCATCCCGGACAGAGGGGATAATGCTTCTAGAGTCACAAAATGGGATGCCAGCTTTGAGGAATGGCGAGCAGTTCTGCTGGCTTGATTGTTGAGTATGTAGGTGAAAACTGGCAAAAGTATGGACTGGACAACTAGATTGAACTCAGTTTGTGACAAATTTTGCAACCTTTACAAAGAATTTACACCTTATCCTGGAACAGCAGGAGTCAACTTGGAAGCAAGAGATGATTATATTGAATCTTAAAATAATAATAATAATTAAATTAAATTAAAAATAATAATTAATTTAATTTAATAATAATTAAATTAAATTAAAAATAATCTTAAAATAATAATAATAATTCCAGGAAGATGGTGTTAAAGTCACCCCAGAGATGAGAGAGAGAAATGGTCAGAAGAAAAAAGAAAAGAAACAG
>NW_016814423.1:3255758-3269117 GCF_001698545.2 Rhinopithecus bieti | reverse complement strand
ACAGAGCAAGACTCCGTCTCAAAATTTAATAATAATTAAATTAAATTAAAATAATCTTAAAATAATAATAATAATTCCAGGAAGATGGTGTTAAAGTCACCCCAGAGATGAGAGAGAGAAATGGTCAGAAGAAAAAAGAAAAGAAACAGTGTAAAGGCCACAGCAATAGTCTAGACAGGACATGATAGTGATATGAATCAAATCATAGCAGTGAGAATGTTACCAGACATATGAGGAGAAATTTGACAAATCAGGCAAGAAATTGAATGTGGTAGAAGAGAAAGAAAAGAAAGCAAAGATGATGAAGGACCATCTAACTTGAGAAACTGAGTGAGCCAGTTTCGCTACTTTCTGAAAGAAAATGTGTAAAATATAGAACAGGTTTGGGAAAAACATGATAAATTCTGTTTAGCAAATTTTACCTTTGAGATGCTTATGTTATCAATAGGGAGGATGTATCTGGTAGGCAATTCAAAATATGGGGGTGATGTTTTGGGGACACAAGAATTTGGAAGAGTGATAGTTGAAACTATCTGGGAGTTTGTGGATGTCATCTGATAAATTCAAGATTTAAAACCAAAACATAAAACAAAATATATGAAGGAGACCGAAGGGTCCCAAAGATCTGTTCAGAGCAACCCTGTAAGATCAATCACTCAGGACAACCCGAGGCACTGCGCCCTGCGTCAGTCACTGTGGAGGAGGACAATAGACACGCAAAGCCTCCCACATTTTCCTCACCTCTCCTCTAAGCAGAAAAAGTTCAAGCTACATTGCTACTGCTCTTCAGCTACTACCTCTCTTAAGCCATGACGAGCTACAAACTCACTGTCAGGATTCTCGAACTTTTCTTTACATCCTTTAACTGACTAGAAGTCTTTGAGATAAAAGGAGATAATGCAAAATACATAGATAATAAGTTGGTTCACCAAGAAGCCACAGAGCAACAAAACTGACCCAGGACTAAAAGCTCAAGGCTTCTCTTTGTGAGAGTGACCTACCTTTGATCCCACCTTCCCCCTTCAAGGTATATGTCCATGAGCTAGAATAACCATCACAACACTCCCCACACTGACCTGCCTAAAGAACATGCTATGGAAAGATGACCTACATCCATTTTTACTATCTCCCCACAGCACAGTTTCCTTCCTCATGACTTCCATAACATCTGCTGTGTCTTTTCCTTTGAAGACAAAACAGCCTTGGAAAACAATGGCATTCAAACAGCCAGGGACTGATTGATCTCTCTTTGCTCCTGGTTATAGTCTCTGCTTTTCCCTATCTCTGTATTTATGCCCTCGACATATTTTAAATTCAAGGATAGTAAGACAGGATCCAAGTTCATGCCCCCAAACTGTTCACATCTTCCTGGAAATGACTAGAAATCCTGACATTCCCAAGAAAGAAGTCTCCTCTCTACCTATTAAATGATGGTAAGTGGGAATGGCAGAGAACTGTAAATTGACCATTAAAATCGTTTGCCATGCATCATCAGCACTTTTCAAGCTGGAGTCTGAGGTGCTCAATGATAGGAGCTATGGCCCAGATGACTCATGAAACCACGAGATAAAACTGTTGCTTCTCTTTTAAACTTCAATTTTACTAAATTTGAAGGGGAATTTTGTCTTAATATTAAATAAGCACAAATATATTAAAGAATAGGCTGCCAAGTTTGCATGGGTTTTTTTTTTTTTAAGATAAAATATGAGACTTCAAAGAAATTTTAGACCTCTAGACAGACTGCTTCCAGCCCCCTAAATCAAAGAGCAAAGATTCTTTCTCTTCTCCCACGGGGGTACTTCAGATGCTTGGGGAAGATTCCTGCTGCCTGGAAGAATAAGATGAGTGGATAAACTGTCAGTCTAACAAAATAAAAGTGTCTGGAGGATAAAAATAGATACTGTCTAGAATGAGAATACACAGAACTAATACGAATACTGATTTCAAGATGAGAGGGTAGACCTAGAATTCTAAACCAGAGAAGCCTGGCTCACTCATTTCCTTCATAACCTTGGAGAAGACTTGGAATTTCCCTGAGTCTCAGTTTCCTCACCAGTAAAATGGAGTTGTACTAGAAGAAAAGTCACAAGTGATTTACAATTTTTGAGTAGTTTCCAACGTTTAAAATTCAGTAGATTTCAAATAAAAACCTAAATTGTTGTCTTCTCTTAAAAAATTAGAATATCTCATCCCTGAGCCTATCACCTTCCAACTTGGCAACTGTTTGTTGCAGTGGAGAGGAGTCGTTCCTTAGATAGGACATGAGTCCCGACCACGTCCTGGGTGGGAGCTTATCTGAGCCCCCGGGTCACCTCAAACATTGACCTGCCCTGCCTGACTCTACAGAGACCTACTGTGTCCATCCAACCCAGTAGCTCCTAGCTACATGGGGCTACTTACATTTAAATTTAAATTAATTAAAATTAAGTAAACTTTAAAATTCAGTTCTTCAGTCATGCTAGCCAATTTCGAGTGCTCAAGGGTCACGGGCAGCTGGTGGCCACCCCACGGGACACAGCTTTAGAACGTTTTCATGGCCACAGAAAGTTCCATTAGATGGGGCTGCGTGCACATTTGAATATACGACTCCAGGCTAAGTGACATTTCGGATCTCTCAGCCCTGATATCCTAGATTCTTTATGGGGGATCGTAGCCACGGTACAAGGGTCCCTTTACAAAATCTTTCCTTCTCCATCTGTTGCCATAGTTGGAGATGATGTCTAAGGGCACAAAGAGGACTTGTGGCTTCCACTGTGGGCAAGGAAAGACAGGCATGTTGACTTGTCTTCGGGGCCAGTTTGATGGGGACAGCTGGAAGCGGCAAAGGCTTGGGATTCCACAGGCAGGAGTCCTCAGCTCCTCCTCTCTCCACAGCCTCAATCAGCTCGGCTAAGAGTGGCAGCTCCCATTCTCCTCTTAAGGAAAGGGTAATTCAGACAGATATGCAAATAGTAGCCATTCCAGAGGTGTTCCCCTGCAAAAGAATTAGGCAAATCTAAAAGCTATTAGCTATAGACACAACATAATTGAATAAGCAATGGAAAGTTTGCCCCCGGCACAGAGACTGGCCTCAGAGACACTCATAAGGAGAGCTATAGGTGTGAGCAGCACTTCAGCTGTACTAATGTATAATTACAAATGAGCCAGATTCCTCCATCTTTTTCATTACAGCCAGCCCCTCCGGGAGCACTCTCAGGCAACACTTAGTTAGCAGTTAATAAGCCACTGCATGTGCCAGGCAGCAGCCAAATTGCATTTTCCCCAACACTTTCATTCACACTGGCCTTCCCCCATTGGATTGGCAAACATGAGATTATCCTGTTCCCTTTTACATAGACTCTAGAATTGGAATTCAGGAAGTAGCATACCCACTGTCTTAGAGATAGGGGTTTGGCGATTTAATACTCTTTAAGACCCTGCCCAAGGAAGGTGCAACAGCAGTGCCTCTCAAACTAGCCCACAGCTTATGAAAAAATACTGACACCTGACATCACCCCAGCCCAATAAGGTCAGAATCCCAGGAGTGGGGCCCAGGAATTTGAATGTTTTTAAAATATCTTGGAGAATTCTGAAATATACCAGGATTGAGAACTGCTGGCTTTTGTCATCTAAGGGCCACTCGACCACTCCATCCCAATCCCACTGTTAGACGTGCAGAGAGATCAGGACTCTTCCTTGCCTTGGCCTCTTCTTTGTCAGATGGATGATCACACCCTTGACGGGCCATGCAGTGGTCAAAGACAGCCAATTTATGTGGAGAGATTAAGCATCGAAGACTCCAGGTACCAAGAGTCCAAAACCTGCTCTGCCTCTAGCCCAAGATCCAACAGAAGCTCTACCCCAGTCTTTCCTGATTGTCTGGATCCTGAGCTTGGTAGAGAGAGTAGGAGACTTCACTGCAGGAATTGGATTTTGCCCTGAGTAGCTGGGTCGGGAAGAAACGGGAGAGAGGTAATGAGAGACATCCAAGAAGTTTTAGGAGGGGAAAATAAAATAATTAGCCATGCAGCTGCTAAGCCATGAAGCAGAGAGTGAAGGAGAAAGGAACGGCAGTGAGCAAAGTGAGACGTGAGCAGGCACAAGTGTGGCAGCCAGGAATGGTGACAGCTGCCCATTTTTGTGTGTGTGGCACCCAGATTAAGCACGTGTCTTCACATGTCCAGTGTGAGACCTGACAAGCACAGATGTCAGATGAAAATATGAGCACCCGGGCTTGCCTTAACACTAGCAGGGCAGGACTCTACAAGAAACCCCCATCAATTTCTAGACTGTTTTTGCCAAACCCAGTAAATCAGTCTGGGTCCCACTGCCTGGCGTCATCCCTGCATATCTAAAAAAGCAGTGAAATATGGGACGTCTAGAATTACGAGCTCCTTCACACATGGGCTGGCTCGGCGGCCTCGGCTGTACAGCTGTCCTCTCCTGACCCGGGCTTAATCTCTCCCTAATGAATTTCCTCTCTTGATATTCAAGCAGATGGCTCCAGAGGAGAGTGAGCGCATTCCCAAATCTTACAGCATGACTCTGTACACACGGGAAAATGTAGGTTGTGTTTTGGTTTTTGCTTTTTTCCTTAAGAGGTGCAATGAACACAATAACGTCTTTGAGCTTTCAATGCCTAACCCAAACCAGCCAGGCTTTCCCTGGGATCCGGCTCTCATGGTGTTCTTGGTGGCACTGGCAATATACTGACTGTTCTGCCAGTCCTAAAGACATTTGAGAGCTTCATCTAAAGAGTGGTATGTGTGGGTCCTTCCTCCTGATCCCAGGGGCTTCTGCATGAAACTTTATGCCATTCACAGGTCCTCAGATAGAAGCAGGGAGGCTGAGACCTTTCTTGACATTTTAACTTTTTTGCCCTGGGAAGAGGAAGGGAATCAAATACCCCATCTCATCTGTATAGTTACCACATGAGGTTGACCTACTCAGGGAATTTTTTTTTTTTTTTTTTTTTTTTTTTTTGACACGGAGTCTCGCTCTGTCGCCCAGGCTGGAGTGCAGTGGCGCGATCTCCGCTCACTGCAAGCTGCACCTCCCGGGTTCACGCCATTCTCCTGCCTCAGCCTCCCCAGTAACTATGACTACAGGAACCCACCACCACGCCTGGTAATTTTTTTTTGTATTTTGTATTTTTGTATTTTAGTAACACGGGTTTCACCGTGTTAGCCAGGATGGTCTCGATCTCCTCACCTCGTGATCTGCCCACCTCGGCCTCCCAAAGTGCTGGGATTACAGGCATGAGCCACCGCGCCCAGCCTCAGGGATGCTTTTTAAAGTCAAGTCTCTGGGCAGAAGGAAAAAGGTTGGGTTCAATACAAAATGTTCTACGAACGCTGAAATGTCACTAAAGCACTAGGTGGGAGTGAGGCATATATAGGCCCACTCCCTAAAACCAGGCTCACAGACTCAAAAAAGCTGGGAAGAAACCTCAGAGATGATCCGTTCGCATGGTTCTCAAGCCTGGCTGCATATGAGAACCGCCGGGAGAGTTTTCTAAGCAAGTTAATCCAACTCCCATTCCAGAGGTAGAACTGCAGGCATGGGATCCTGGCATAATCATTTCTTTAGTTCCCCAGATTATGCAGTTCTGGCCCTTAGGGGTTCTTGAGTGTGGCAGAAATAAGACTGAAACCCTAGCTCCCTCCTCCAGGGTGTCCTAAACTCGATCAAGCCCATGAATCACCTGAGGCTATTCACTGAACAGGCGGATTAAAAATCAGAAGGTCTGGGGCCGACCTGAGATTCTGCATTTCTAAACGACTTCCAGGTGAAGCGGATGTTGCTGCCAGCCCTCAGACCACACTTCGAGGTATCGGGTCCCGGCATCTAGTCTTATAAACAGATGAGTCACATGTCTATTGGCCTTCAGTCTTTCTAACATCAAGACTAGAGAGCCAATGTGGCAAGGAGGTTAGATAGGGATTTTTCTAACCTGTTTTTCACCCTGATTCTGGAACTTAACTGCTGTGCAATCTTGAGCAAGTCACTTAACCTCTCTGATCTTTAATTTCCTCGGGTGTTAAAATAGTGAGAAAACTAATACATACACAAAGTTGTAAGGCTGATGGGATGAGATGTGAAGTTGTTATATAAACCGTAATATACTACAAGGTTTAAGAGTTTATTGTAAGATTGGCCTTTGAAAGATACCATTCTAGCCTTTAAAATGTTGGTCATTTATATGTGCACACACTTTTTACAGTCCTGTATTTCTCCCAGTTGTAGCACATGTATGTGGATACACATACAACAGATGAGTTTTATCTCCTAAAGGGTTTAAACACTGCGTGCGTGTGTGTGTGTGTGTGTGTGTGTGTGTTTCTTATACCATTGCCTGGAGTATAAGGACTTGCAAGGAAATTCTCTTTGACCAGGAGGATTCAAGAATGCTGAGCAAATGTTCAGGAGTCGCAGCCAAATTGGTAGCTTTTCTTGCTCCTTTCCACTGCATTAGCACGCCCCTAGCCAAAACAAGATGGCACCATGCCCCGGCCAACTTGATCTCAATGTTCTCCACGGCTGTGTGTCCCCACTGGGATGAGTATTGGAGCAATGTCTCATGTCTCGTCTAGCCTAGCCAGGGAGATTGTCACTTTGGACCCTAACCCTTTCTGAGGTTTGAGCCTCCAATTCACTGGTGTCTGGCCAGCACAAGTCATGCCATCCATGTATCCTCACTCCCAAAAGAAATGACACCCTTGGCAAATTCTTGAACTACATTTTGGAAGCCGCTGCTGAAGTTGCGCAAACACATTTGGCACAGGCTTCAGGGACCAAGCAGTTCTCTGGGTTGAATCGCAGAAACAAAATGTACTTGTCCTACTTCCGAGATGGTGTCTGAGGACTTGGCTCCCTCGTCCGAGGAACTGCCTCCTCGCTGATGTCATCCTGCCACAGAAAGGCAAACATCTTTGGGTTCAGCAGTTCAGAACCAGAAGTGAGAAAAGGTGGGGATCCAAATGGCATCCACCCAGGCTTAACTCCATCGGGACAACCTAGAGAGACATGCACCCAATCCTTACAACTAAATCATCTTAAAATAAAATGTACTGAAGCAGTTTGTGAGGAGGGATCATGCTGCTAAAACACCCTCAGGCGAGGGTTACTGGTCGTGATGCTACCTCCATCCAGTGGAGTTTTGTGGGGCTCCAGGTGCTGCCACATGCACCCCATAGAAGCACAAGTTCCCAGAGGCCCAGGAGAATATTCGACACCCAACCCTAAGGAAGAAATAATTTCCGTGTAGCGCTCGTGCCTCACAGTCATGTCACTGCGTAATATCTCAGACATCCAGTGACTGCACTTTCCTGGCCAAATCGAGGCGGGTGCTTCTGGAGTCTAGTACATTTCTCAACTCCAGGTTATTTCTCAGCACACAACGTACCAGGGCTGCTTCAGTCTCCTCAGAGGAGCCATTCTAGAGATGGAGTTTCTTTTTCATTTTATTTTATTTTATTTTACTTTAAGTTCTGGGATACATGTGCAGAACGTGCAGGTTTGTTACATAGGTATACATGTGCCATGGTGGTTTGCTGCACATAGCTATCAACCCGAGACAGAGCTTATTTTACCAAGAAATAAAAAATGAATCTTCTTTCCCATATTCATATTTTTCACCTATAAAATCTGAAATTTTTCTTACCAGATCAGACCTCCCTGATGTCCAATGCTGCAGACCACAGAGCCACTCAGCTTTGTGGCCAGAATAAAAGCCTTCATGAAATTCACTCTGGTGGTCACAAGAGTTAGACACACACATCATACAGAGATTTGTATGATAAAGTCTTAGGAAGACAGTGGAAGGTGTGGACCTTCCTTAAAGAGTGATCAATCATCTGGGCCCTCATCCTCGGCTGTCCACTGGAATCCCTTGGAAACTATTTCAGAGCTCGAATGCCTCAGCCTTTCACCAAACTATGTGAATTGGAATTTCTGAAGAGGAAACATCAGTATTTGCGAAAGTCCCCTCCATTGATTCTAATGGATATCAGGGGTTGAGAGAGCACTCTCTCATCCAATCTCCTGTTTTCCTAGATGAGAAAATTTTGTTCCAAAGAATTTGAGTACTTTACTTAAGGTCACACTGATCATTAGGAGCAGAGCTAGGACTGGAGCCTAGATATCCCAGTTGCTGGGCCAAGTTTTCACTCCAGGTAAGCAGAACAATAATTTTGTAGATGTGCAGCCAGGGAACCATTTTACAAATGGTTGAGGTGAGGCTGCTGGAACCAGACTCCCAGGGCTTGCTTGTTGAAAGAATTACTTGATGGATTGTTCAGAATTCTAATTCTGCCACCCTATTGTGGGGATGTGGCAAACCACTGAACCTTGCAAAGCTTCATGTTCTTATTAATAAAATGGGGGTGGGTGGTGTTTAGGATGGGGAGAAGTAATAATAATACCTTCTTCATTGTACTGTGAGCTTTTAATGAAATAATATCCATAAAATGCTTAGAAGAGTGCTAGGCACATAACAAATGCTCAATAATGTGGCCTCTTGTTAATATTAGTATACAGATGCATTGGTACTAGTTCTAAGGGTTTATGGCATTAATATCTGAAGCCAGCAGCATGTCATGTGTTGGAGAGAGGAAGAGGGATTGGCCTTCTAGGACACTCAGCAATAAACAGGCACGGACTAAGGCTCCACAGTCCAAGAAAACTTGGCCTTTCTTGACTTGCAAGATGATTTAGTGTTCAAATTCCAATCACATTGCTTGGAACAAGGGTCTCCGTCCTCCTTCCACTTGGGGTTGTTTAAATACATGCAGTCCCTGTGTTCTAACAGAGAGGAGTTGAAAATGGAAACTTTGACCCTTCATCCCTCCAGACAAAACTGAATAGGTTAGGGGTGTTTCCCAACCCAGGTACCCAAGTCAGATCCCAAGCTGTAGCAAAAGAAAAAATAACTGGATCTAGAAAATGCCTTCCCCAAACCTCCTCCTGATTTCAGTATTTATATGATTTACCCAATCATTTCTTGCTCAACTTGATTTAAAACATCATTTTTTTAAATGATTCTCTTCTATTCTTCAACCTCTACCTCCAATACAAAAGAAAAGTCTCTCTTTACTCATACTCCAGACCTGGTTTAAACCCTCCTTAACTTACGCCTGAATTATCCTCCTGAACTCTTTGCTACTGGAGGTGTGGCCTGCAGACCAGTAGCTTTGGCATCACATGGAAACTTGCTACAAATGCAGGATCTTGAATCTCACCCTAGATCTACAGAATCAGAATCAGCATTTTAACAAGATCCTCAGATGATTCATGTGCCAGTTCAAGGTGAGAAGCACTGGGCGGATTCATGTTCGCCTTCCTGGGTTCTGCCTCTTCTCTTTGTGCTGTGTGGTGTTACCTGATTCACTCCCTGAGGTGCTGCTTCTTGCCACTCCCAAACTCATAATCTTCAACTTTCAGTATTTCAAGCCAGGCAATGCTAATACTTCATATGTATGTAGACAGGACTTTCAGATCATAATGCATTCTCATTTAGCGTTTTATCTAAGGTCACATCTAATCAGCAATTTCATGGTAATGCCCTAAAATATCCCAAATCCAACTATGTTGAATTAGGGTTCCCCAGAGGAATAGAACCAACAGGAAACAGATGGACAGACACACACACACACACACATATACATATATACATATATATGTGTGTGTGTATATATTTACATGTAGAGAGAGAGAAAGAGAGAAGAAGAGACAGAGAGAGAGAGATTTATTGTAGGAATTGGCCCACTTGATTACGGTGGCCATGAAGTTTCACCATCCACCATTTGCAAGCTGGAGAGCCAGGAAAGCTAGTGGAGTAATTCAATCTAAACCCAAAGGCCTGAGGACCAGGAAAGACAATGGTGTAGGTCCCAGTTCAACTCTAAAGGATGGGGTGGGTGCAGTGTCTCAGGGCAGGCAGGAGAAAATGGATGGCCCAGCTCAGATGAGGAGAAAATTCACCTTTCGTTCACTCTTCCTTCTTTTCACTCCATTCAGGCCCTCAGCAGATTGGATGAGGCCCGCCCACTTTGGGGAGCACAATCTTCTTTACTTCTTTACTTTGCCAATTCAAACGCTAATCTCTTCCACAAACATCCTCACAGACACACCCAGAAATAATGTCGTGCCAGCTATCTGGGATCCCTTAGCCCAGTCAAGTTGCACATGCAATTCACCATCACACCGTGTATTTCAGTCACCCAACAACCACCCTTTTAAAGCCACCACCATTCCTTGCCTAAATTATTACAAATCTCCTGGCTATCTCCTCCTTCCCTTCTCGTCCCATTATAATTCTCTTCTCACAGAATAAATTGGATTGTGCCTTTCCCCTGCTTTAAACCAGCCAGTGTCTCTCATTGCTCTTGGAATGGGGAAAAAAGCTCCTTTCCCAAGACCACATGGTCTTAAGACATCCATTCTGACCATCTGAAGAAGCTCATCTCCTCCATTCTCCTCCCCATGCCCTCCCTCCACACTGGCCTTCCTGCTGATCCTAAAACACGGGCTTGGGGTTACCGCCACCTGGAGCTCCAGTGCCCCAGACTATCACATTTCTGACTTGTTTTCATCAGTCGTCTACTCCTCCATGAAGCCTTCCTCGACTGTTGCAGCTAAAGCACCAAAAATCTAGGTCTCCTACCCATATCTCATTACACTTTACCCATTTGTCAGTTCTCCCCACTTTGCAGCAATTATTACTATCTGAAATTGTCTTACTATTTCTTTTGGGCTGGTCTGTGCATGTTTCGTCTGGTTCTCTGCACCAACATGCCAACTCTTTGAGAACATAACCCTGTATGCCTGATTCCCTCGATATCCCTACACTGAATATGTGTTTCTGGCAAGCATTAATGACCAAACATTATTTCCTCTATTTTGAGCCTCACCATAATCCTGTAACCACCAGTTCAGATATTACCCTACCATTCTACTGGGCAGCCTCCAAGTATTTAACGATTTGCCCAAGTCAGTTCACAAGTCATAACATCAGAATCCAACTCAGACCTCCTCACTCCGTGCTTTATAATTTTCTCAACATAGCACACTCCTTTTCATATCACCTGGTAAGCCCGATACTTTAAGGCCATCCACAATTTCTACCTAATTTATTCCTTCTAATTTTAAAAAACCCTTTCCCAACATATTCTTCCACACGGCAGCTAAGCTACGTGCTCACTTTTCCCTGGATATGCCCCCTGCTCCTCTGATTCCCTTCTTTTTGCTCATGCTGTGTTTGTTGCCTGGAACGTTGCTCTTTCTCCTACTCTCCCAGCCCATCTACGTATGCTGAAATCCTACCTCTTTATAAAGTTCCATAGAATATGTTACCCTCTTCGTGCAGAATATAGAACTCAATGCGCTCTTTATCCCTCTTGAATTCTTATAGCTCTCTACACACCCTACATCCCACAAGTTTGTTTTAAGTTTTCTTGTTATACATCATTGTCATCTGCTTGGTCTTATAGCTCTAAAATACATTTGCCATTCTCTCTCTGCCCTCTCCAGAGCACAGGCTCCCCGCAGGGTTCCATGTCTATCCAAACTCCCTGTTACATCCTTTGTACAGTGTCATACACATTTGCTGAATTCACTTGATCTACATGACTGCACCTACAGAGCTTTTTATCTCAGAAATATTATGGAAGAGACCTATAACATCCAATGTTTGATGCAAATGTGGTCTTACAGATCTGTGAAAGAATTGGGAAGACGTAAGGCGAGAAAAGCAAACAGAACTATCACATGTTCCTATAAATGACTCTGAGAAGCTTCTTTTTGGGTTTCAGAAGAGGAACAAAGGACATAGATACTCATCTATTGTTCTCCTCCCTGAGAAGATAGAAAATAAGATGAAAGAGAAAGAGAGAGAAAGAACAACTGACCTTACATTAGCCCCATTGATTGTCGACAAATACATTACAAAGCATGGGAATTTATTCAACTCTGTGTATGCCTGGGGCTTGATTGAATAGCAGCCCAAAGGTATGATGTTGGTGGCTGCCAAGCCCTGGTCACAAGAGTCAGAGCAAGTCAGAAACCATGGCAGTGACCAAAAAGAATCCTGTGTAGTGTCATGGTGTCAGTGCATTTCTGGACTGGAGCCTGGTTTGGGCCTCAAATTGTTTCTACAGTTTCTCAGAAAGTCAATGGCATACCTTGGTCAAAAACTTCATCCTCTTTCATTCCACCTATTCCCACCCCTTTAGTTTTTAGGGTCTTGTCAGGTTCTCAAGACCAATAGTCAGAGATAGGTTTACTCTGAAGCTAATGAAGATTAAGATTTGGAATCCCTCAGGTGCATCAGCCTTGTAGTACAGGGAAAATTAACACATTTAAAGAATTCTAAATGAGGAGGGAAAGACAGTTCAGAAGAGGGAAAAGAAAGCATTTCTGGCAAAATGGCCAAAAAGAGCTTGAAAAGAAGAGATATGAACTTCTAAGCTTCCAGTAATTTGTTACAATATCTTTACTCATTCCAAATAAATATATTCACACCTAATTTGTAATTTTGTATTATTTTTCTTAAAGATGATCCCTCCCACAAAGTATGTAGGCTTCAGGCTCTGCAAAACCTGAACCTGCCCTTAAAATATTGTTAACAAGAAAAAAGAATGAATGGCCTCACTCATTCGACAACATTTGCCAAATACCAACTCCTGCTCACAGAACACAGTGGATGTTGTTGAAGGGAAGAATGCCAAGCACTGGGGCTACACAAGCAAGCAAGGTAGATGTGGTCCTTGTGTTTGAGAACTCGTAGGACTGTCATGACATCAGTGAGCTCGTGGTAGATTCACATTCCCTATAATTCACATTTACTATAATGAGGTAAATTCCTCAGTTCAGCTCTTACAGCCTAGGAAAGAGCCAGTGGACCATCCATCCAATCTGTTTTGATCCTGTGACTCAAGAAGATGTGGACATTGATCTCTACAGTGATCCTTGACCAAACCAAAAATCATAGTTGACTGCCCTCCCCAAACCCCAAACCCAAAACAGTATTTGTGCTCACTCACCTCACCAGTCTACAAAAAATGGGACAGACTGCATCGGGTTCATAAGACATGGAGGTCACGCAAGCCACTGGCCGCCTTGGGAGGACCACCCACCAGTCAAGCTGGAAGAAGTACCAGTTATTAGCTGCAGCAGTAGCTCATCCACCCATTTAAACAATAAATAAATAAAGCATCTATTCCTGGGCTTCACTACAAAGCTCAAAGGTTTTGTAGAGTTAGGGTTTAACAGGTTGGGGGAGGATAAAATGAAATTGTTTCAAAATCACAAAACAGCAAGGCCAGCAAGGTACATTGAGTTCTTTAGTACTACTAAAATGGGCGGGCGGGGGGGGGGGGGGGG
>NW_016814423.1:3249076-3253023 GCF_001698545.2 Rhinopithecus bieti | reverse complement strand
TGGGGGGGCACTGCTAACTTAAATAGCAAGGCCAGGATCAGCATATTGATTCATTAATTCATTCAGCAAATATTTATTGAGTACCTAGCATGTGCTAGAGCATGCATGTATGAAAAAAACAGGATCACTGTCCCCTTGATGCTGACACTCTAGCAGAAGGAGATAGACAACAAGTGAGAGCTGAGAGATGAGGGAGATGGCATGTGCAGGATACAGAAGATCTGGAGTGTTGGGGCAAAGAGAGATATGTGTTTCCTGAGAATAGGCATTTCTTTGGCTGTGCCCTGATATGCATCAGAAGGGCTGCAGCAAGGGCAGGGACTGGTGCTTTCAAACAGAAGCAGGTAACCCCACAATGGGAAAGGGTCACTCAAACACAACACACGTTGACGCTATCACTCAGCAGGAGCTACACAATAAACAAGTATTTTTGAAATGTAATTTTTCCAGCCAGAGAAAAGATTTCATTGATCATCATTTAAAACAGATTTTCATTTCACATCATCTAACTAACTTAAAAGGCAACGACCATAAATTCCATTTAATAGGTGGTCCCACTGGGGAGGACTGGTGGGGCAATTGTCAATTAGGTGTTGCATAAAAGGATGCAAATATCTCGTAAAAGTGATGGAAGATTATATTATTGCATTAACCATATCGTTCTTGCCATGCTGTTACACACCATAGAATAATAACTGACACATTTACAAGGTGGAAATCATTCCAAATGTGCTTTTAAACTGTGTGCAAATGCAAACTGTCTTGAATCAGTTCTTAGCACCTTTGTCAGCCACTTTCTAATCCTCTGTTGGCTGGAGAAAATAATTAATGGGTGAAGTATCTGATAGCATAGGTTATGGGCTCCAGCAAGACATTTTCCAATATGTGTCGTTTTACAGTTGTGCCTTTGAAAGCTGGGTTGTCAAATATGTAAAAATATAAAAGTGATTTATCCCAATCATAAAAACTTCCAATGATGCCATGCTTCAGCCTCCAATTTTTTCCCAGTTTCTAAGGTAAAGAATTTCAAAATGCCAACAGAATAATTTGGCAGGAGGGCAGGCTAGTAGAATATGAAGTATATGTGGAAGAGTAGAAAACAGAGAGAACCTAGGCTTGTTAACATGGAGGGCGTCAGTCTCAAAAAGGAGAAAACAGGACGGGATGTACCCAATAATTCACTCGAAACAGTAAACAGCCAAGAAGTCAGAAGCAATACTGATGACATCAGATTTTAATGTTCATTTACGAGTTATGAATAAGGGAATCGGTTGATACAACTTAGCTTGTGCCCCCCCCCCACCCTCAAAAATAAATAAATAAATAAAAAACCTTGGTTGTCTGGAGCTCCTAGTTGAGATGCAGTTGCAGAAGGTATGCTCAAACTCAAGTCAAAAGAAACAGCTTTGTTGAGCGGGGAAGCAGAGTTACATTACATATCAAGAAGAAATCTAACTCTATGGATATTCTCAAACTTGAGGGAGAGGCATACAGGAAAGTATGCTAAAGAAAAGATAGTATAGGGATCTAGCAGTGACAAAAATCAGTTTTTCTGGATGGAGATAATAAACAAATAGGTAAACCACAGTAAAACAGATAAGTGCTATGAAGAAAAATGAAACAGAGAATGTGAAAAGGCAGTACTACTAAAATGGGGCGGGGTGCTAACTTAAATTGGGTTGCTGGCGGAACCTCACTGAGAAGGCAGCATTTGAGCAGAGATCAGGAGTGATCCATGCCAATATCAGAGGAAAGAGCCAAAAATCATAGTGGACTGCCATTCCCCAACCCAAAACAGTATTTGTGCTCACTCACTTCACCAGTTTACAAAAAAATGGGACAGACTGGATCAGGTTCACAAGACATGGGGCCATCCAAGCCACTAGCCACCTTGGGAGGACCACCCACCAGTATGATGTTGGTGGCTGCCAAGCCCTGGTCACAAAAGTCAGGGCAAGTCAGAAACCATAGCAGTGGCCAAAAAGAGCCCTGTGTAGTGTCATGGTGTCAGTGCATTTCTGGGCTGGAGCCTAGTTTGGTCTTGTCAGGCTCTCCAGAGCAATAGTCAGAGGTAGGTTGACTATAAAGCTAATGAAAATTAAGATTTGGAACCTCTCAGGTGCATAAGCCCTGTAAGCAACAACAGCAGGTGCAAAAGCATGAGGTGAGAGAATGCCTGGCACTTTGGGCATCCAGCAAAGAAGCTGGAATGGCTGGAACAGGATGGGAGTAGGTGAGATGGCAGGAGGTGCACCTAGAGAGGTAATGGGGACAGTCAGGAAAGGACTTGTAGACGATGGTAAGGACTGCGGCCATTGGCAGATTCTGAGCAGCCAGCAGAATTATGGCTGTGTTGAGAACAGGCAGGAGTGAATGTAGGGCAGCTGATGTAGTAATTCCAGGTGTGGCATGGCAGTGGCAATGTCCAGGGGGTAACAGTGGAGATGATGAGAAGTGGCTGGATTCTGAATATGTTTATGAGGTAGAGCCAACAGGATTTGCTGATGAATTGGCAATGGGAGTTGAAAGAGAGAGAGAAATAAAGAGTAACTCTGAAATTTTTGACCTGAGCACTGGAAAGAATTGAATTGCTATAAATGGGGTGGGGAAGATCTCAGGTATAGCAGGTTTGGAGACAAAAGTAGCAGGAGTTTGGTTTTGACTAAAACGTTTTGCATGTTTACTATTCAGAGAAGTGAAGATTTTATTTAGGTAGTTAGATACACAATCTTGAACTGAGAGAAGAGGTCAGGCTGGAGATACAAATTGAGAAGTTGTGAGCACATACATGGTTGTTAAAGCTATGAGACTGGATGAGATAATATAGACAATAGTATGGAGGGAGAAGAGAAGCGGTCCAAGGTTTCAGCCATACGTGCTTCAACATTTAGCAGTCAGGACTGAGGATGAAGAAGCAGTGGAAGCCCAGAAGGAGTGAACAATTAGGCAGAAGGAAAACTAGATGAATGTGGTGTCCTAGAAGGCTCATAAAGAAAGTGCATCAAGGAGAACATGAGTCCAAAGCATTGTTAAAGTCATGGAAATAGAGGAAATGAGTTGCAAATAGGTGGTGCTTTAAGAACGGGATTCCTGAAGTTGGGAAGATGGAGGGAGTGGCAGGCAGAATTCTAAGGAGGAAATACACATGGAAATGTATTGCTTAAAACTCTACATGGTCTTGTACCCCGTTAAAATAAAAGGTCTTTTTACACTTCCAGGTGGGGTTCTCCACTCGAGACACAAGTCCACTGGTCGATATGACTCATACTTTCTCGCCTTTATATAAACATCCAACAACTCCTCCTCCTTCCTCTTGATTCCTCTTTCACACACACAAAAAAATAGAAGCTTCCATATGTCCCCTACCACATTTTGCCCACCATCTGTATCATGCCCAGGCACTCTGCCTTCCATTGTATTATTATGGACGCATGTTCTCACTGCCATTTGAACAGTCTCAGAAGGTTCCATGGAAAAAGAAGACTAGAGAGAGAGAGAGGATGCAAATACAAGAAAATGTTAACAGTTGTTGAATTTAGGTGAAGAATATATGGGGGTTCATTGTGTCATCCTTGCAACTTTGTGAATTTAAAATTTTCCAAAATACAATGTTGGGAAATACACATCAGCTCTATGTTTACTGTAAGATGTAGCTTTCAAATTTTATTATTTTATATTTAGTGATTATTTACTAAAATAGGTATTTGCACAATTTTAATTAATTAGATAATAATCATGATTTTAATGATACCTTAAGTCAGAAAAAAAATCAAACATTTAAAGCCTTCCACTCAGGACATGTAATCACATATGTGATTGATTGCAGTAATGTGAACAACAAAACATCTTAAATTATAAAATATATTATACAATTCTGTGTTATATGTGGAGTGGAAATATAAATTCAATGAGGAAAAAAGAATGATATAAAATTTCTAATTGATACA
>NW_016814423.1:3193239-3248531 GCF_001698545.2 Rhinopithecus bieti | reverse complement strand
TTTTTTTTTTTTTTTTTTTTTGAGACGGAGTCTCGCTCTGTCACCCAGGTTGGAGTGTAGGGGCGCCATCTCGGCTCACTGCTAGCTCCGCCTCTCGGGTTCACGCTGTCCTCCTGCCTCAGCCTCAGGCGCCCGCCACCATGCCGGGCTAATTTTTTGTATTTTTAGTAGAGACGGGGTTTCACCGTGTTAGCCAGGATGGTCTCGATTTCCTAACCTCGTGATCCGCCCGTCTTGGCCTCCCAAAGTGCTGGGATTACAGGCATGAGCCACCGCGCCCAGCCCAATTTATTTATACATTTCTAATGGTAATAGTGGATATCAAATTGCTATGATATTGCTGATATTTCTTTGAAGTAAAAGAGTTTTTTGGAGTAAAAGAGTTTTAAAAATATAATACATTGTAATAAGATTTTCAACTATTTGAATTTCCGATGAAAATTTAAATATGAATGTAAAATATGCAAGTGGGTACAGAGTTTTTAAAAATTATTTTAGGAAATCTGTAAGTAAAAAATGGTTGAATACCTTTGTCCTATGTCTAAAAGTTTGGGTATCTAATTGTAGGGAAATGTCTTATGAGTGCTGGGCAGCTTGAAGAACCTGTTTGAATTAGTACTCACAGGTTTAAAGGATGATCAGTCAGTGTAGGAGTATGCTTTTCTCTAGCCAATTTAATCTACATGGATACAGGGATGAGAAAAAAGTAGAGTCAGATTTAACCATGTTGGGATTTTGTCAGGCAAATTAAACAAAGGGAGAGAAGAAAAGAGAGCTAATGGTATATTTCAATGAGTGATTACGGTGATTGACCATATGCTGATAAAGGAGGGCAGTAAAGAGAGGATGGGGATGAGGGACATAAAAATGTGGGAGATTGATGTATCGTAGGTTCTGGTGAGTTCAAAATATCAATGAAGTCATGGAGACAGCAGAAGTGAGCTAGAGATAGTAGGTAGTAGTTTAAGAATAGAACTCTTCAAGTTAAGAACATTGAGGGTGTGGTAGGCAGAATTCTAAAATGACCCCCCTTCTCTCATGACTTAGCCCTCGGATAGTCTTCTCTGTTTGAGTGTGGGAGGAACCTATGAAGATATGAATATTGCATAGGTGATTGGGTGATGTTATATAGCACAACTGACTTTAAGTAAAGGAAGTTAGCCTCAGATAGTCTGACCTAATCAGACATGTAGAACTGACCAGTAAGAACTGACCTAACCAGGTGAGTCCTTACAAGGGACAGGTCTCTCCATGATAAAAGACATTCAAAACATGAGAAGCACCCCACAGAAAAGAGAGTCTCCATTGTTGCCTATGAAGATTTAGGGGGCCATGTGTCAAGGAATGTGAGTGGCTTATAGGAGCTGAGAATGGCCCAGACTGACAGCCAGCAAGGCAATGGGGACCTCAGTTCACAACCTCAAGTAACAGAAGTCTGCCACAACCATGTGAGGGCCATTTGAGAATGCAGACTGGTGAGACACTGAGCAGAGAATCCCACCAGTGTGCCCGGATGTCTAACCTACACAACCTTGAGCTAATCAATGGGTCTTGTTTTAAGCCACTCAGTTGTGCTAATTTCCTTTCCAATCCTTTGTGGCAATGTCAAGTTTTAGGATATGAGCAAAGGATTGAGAGTATGAGGTTGGGTAAAAGACGATAAACTTGAGGAACTAAGATGCCTTAGAATATCTACTTGAATTCACCTATAATTACAAAAGGACTATGGTGAGGAGAGGGTCAGTGAACCAGGAGTTAAAATCTTCAGAAAAGGAAAGAGAATGACCTAGGGGAAGGAGTCTCTGGATGACTGAAACTAGGAGAGATGGGTGTGGAATATGCTGATGGTATAAAATACATAGCTGGGGTGAGGGAGCAGAAAGGACAGATAGGAATGGTTTAGAACAGTAATGTGGAGCAAGAAGGACAGCACCCCACCTCTAGGCCCAGTGGTAGGAGGGCTGTGAGAAAGAAAACAACACCCACTTGAGAAAACTGCTGGAAAAATATTGACTTCAGCAGAGAGTCAAATTTCAGGTAGAGGAAGAAGGTGAAGAGAATTAGAAGTGGTGGAAATATGGGAGGTCTTTCTAATAACTGACCCAGAGCTCTGGAAATCACAGTAGAAAATGTGGAAGGTGTTGAGAGATAGGAGATGGGGTTAGAGAATGGAATGGGAGACCCTTAGGGGATGAAAATCAGGCAATGAGAACTGACTTAGGAAGTCTCCATATCTAGTGGTAACTGATAAGTAAGGATAATAAAAGGCACGCACCATGATGATCTCAAGGAGATAATGGCAGCCAAGCTTTGAATATTGAAAAGAAGAACTGTTCTCTTACTAAAGAATGTGACACATGAGGGGTCTTTATTTCTGCTGATGAAAGTGCAGAAGCTTGGAGAGAGGCAGAGCACCCAGACCACTGGGGACCCCTCTCCACTGGGATAGAGGCGGATATGAGGTTACCATACACTCTGCACACTCAGGAAAGGTAGGTTGCAAATTTGGTGTTGAGCTTTCTGTAGCCCAAGCAAAGACAAAAATGTAACATTTAAATGATTCATGGAGTCCACAAGAAAGCCAGTTATGGTACTGTCTTAGCCTATTTTGTGTTGCTATAATAGAATACCCAAAGCTGTATAATTTATAAAGAAAATAGGTTTATTTGGCTCATAATTCTGGTGTCTGGGAAATCCAAGAGCATCACACCGGCATTTGCTTAACTTCTGGGAAGGGCTATGTCCTGTATCACAACACAGTGAAGAAGCAGAAAGGTGTAAGGCATGTGCAAAGAAACTTAACACAAGAGGCAGCCTCACCTTTAACAACCTACTCTTGCAGGAACTAACCTATTTCTGTGAGAGTGAGAATTCACTTATTCCCATGATATGGCATTAATCTGTTCATGAGGGTGGTGCTTTCATGATCCAACCACCACCTTTCATTAGGTCCCACCTCCCAACACTGCCACATTGGGAATCCAATTTCAACATGAGATTTGATGTGGACAAACCATATTCAAACCATCAATCCCTGGTACATGCCTTATCCTAAGAATTAAGAGAAAGTTCTCCCTCGTCTTGTAAAGAGGACAAGTAGTAATGAAGTGAATACTGTTCTCAGCAACAGTATCTATAGTAAATACAGCAGTAAATTCTACATGTCTGCTTTTCTCAATGTCTTTCAACATAGAGTGATAGTGTAATGCTTCAGGAACTTTAAATCTTTAGCTTAAACCAAGGAAAGATTTTAGTGTATCAAATAGAATGGGTTGCACACCTTCTCAGCAATGCTTCACAAATATTGTCTCTCTCATTTATGTGTGTTCTAATTATTGAGCAGCAGTAAGTTTGAAGTTAAACTTAACAACAAGTCTCTATAAAGGAGCTCTTCTCTGTTGCAAGTCAGAAGCACAACCACTGTCTACAAAAGACAAGTATTTAATTTCTAAATGGAGGTGGACCAAGGAGAATATTGATTCTCTTCAATGCAGATCCCACATTATATACAAATAAATGGATGATTAAAGTCATACACTATAGAATATGGACATAATAATTTTAACTTAAATAAATGTTTTAAGTACATGTTACCAAATTCTCACTTCAGCTAGAAAATAATAAGGGGCAGCAGCACCCAATTAAGTTACATAACTTCCTGATAAAATTTCCATAAAAAATGGGTTGCAAAATGTTACGTCAAAAGAGAGGAATGTTTCACTGGAAGAAGAAAAAAGAGAGAGAGAGAGAGATGAATGTTGTTTCACTGTATCCAGTTGTTATTTGACAAAAGCTATTGAGAAATATCTATAAAAGAGATAACTAATTTTAAAATATTCAATATGAAAGGCTTTTTGGGGGAAAATAATTAGATGGCAGGGCCAGTTGTCATTGAGACTACTCTAACTTATGAAATTAAAGATTATGGGCTTGTGTTATAAGGAACATGGCCATTCCTGATGGACATCACAAAATGGCCCCAAGGAAGTCTGTGACAGTGGTTAGGGCATCTTCTAGAAGACGTGTCTCAGAAACACATCATCAGCCAAGTTTCCAGTCTTGCCCTGATGATAATTTCAACTCTCATCTAATAAAGGAAGCAACAAAAGAGTGGATTATCTGAACTTAATTGAGAAAAACTAAGAGGTTTTCATTGAAATTGCTGGACATCTTGAGGAGAAGCAAACCTGCCATCTTAGAATGTCTGATATGCAGGAAAGGAAACCTGGTCATAACAGGGCGCGGGCTTTCACCTGAAACATTTTGCTCCATGATTTTATGGCTCAAGACTCTATGAACAGTTGAGAGGGCAGGCAGGTGAATTAAGCATGTGGTAACATTTGCCATGTGCCTACTATGGTCATGTGCTTTATACACATGATTTTTTTTCATGTTCACAACACACCCATGAGAGGGCATCATCACCATCCCTATTGTCAGGAAGGGAGGAAGCCAAGTGACTGCGTAGAGGTCACAGAGACAACAAAGGACAGTGCCAGGACTGGGACCTTCGTCCACCTCGCTCCACTGCTGCCCCTGTTTCAACCATACTTTCTCAGAAAAGCCACCCTGTCTATACAAGGGAAAAGCACCCAATAACAAAGGTACAGTAGTGCTATCTCCATCAATGTGTGTATTTATGCAGGGAGCTGTCCAAAAAGCTGAAAATATTTAAAAGCTGCTCAAAAGAATGAGAAGAGCACATAACCAAGGCAAGGAGAACATATTCTGAAGGGTAGAGTGAGCTTTATAGTGGCTGAGGCTAGTTTAAAATGCATAGGAAAACTAGGGGGAAAGACTATCTCATCTTCTCAGTCAGAACATGGCAACCAAGGAAATAGGAAGAGCTCTCAAGGCCAGCGACGCAAGTGAAAGAATGACAAAGAGAAAGCAAAACTCTTCCATTCAAAGGTTGCATCCATTTTTCTGTCTCTAGGTAAACCCAGAGATTTTTTTTTCTGGCAAATGTTTTCAGCACTATAAAAGTTCCTGTTCTGCAAGGTGAAAGGATCGCTTGAGCCCAGGAGTTTTGAGACCAGCCTGGCAAACCTAGCAAGACCCCATCTCCACAAAAAAAGAAAAATAATAATATAATGTTAGCCAGGCATGGTGGTGCATGGCTGTACCCCAGCTCAGGAGGCTGAGGTGGGAAGATCCCTTAGGCCCAGGAGGTTGAGTCCAAAGTGAGCTATGATCACACCACTGTACTACATCCTGGATGACAGAGCAAGACCCTATTTCAAAAACAAAAACAAACAAACAAAAAAATCTTATTCTGGCTACAAGCCACTCTGGTGAAGTTTTCTTTCTCACAACACTAGCATTTCAACAATTTCTGTTTAAACTGTATTACCAGTTCTCTAGCAGCTTCAACTACATGGACTAAGTGGAGTAAGTATTCTGGGGCATGCCTGTGCATGTGTGCATGTGTGTGGGTGTGTGCACGTGTATTTGCCATGGAAATGCCTGATTTTCTAAATGACTGCTAAGTTGAGAGGAATACAGATGAAAATTATTTCCAGTCCCTTAGAAACAGAAGTCACTTTTTTCTTCTGATATTTGAGAGAAGTTGAGCATTTGGCTTTTATCTCCACCTGTTGTTTGCCTGCAAAGCTGGTTGCTTGATATCGCTGCTCTAATTTTGTTTTGTTTTGATTCCTCTGAGAGATTCAAAGGCTCATAGAAAGGTTCATTGTAATTCAGCAATTAATGTGTCTGCTGCTTTCCTTTTCCCCTGACCAAAAATGCAAGGTCACTCTGTCCTGTGAAAGTCATTTTCTGCCGACATCTTACACATTAATTTACTAGCATTAAAATCCAGAGGCAAAGAAGAGCAAAAATGTCAAAAGTTCCAGTAGATTTTGGGCACAGAACGGTAGGAAAAGTGAGTGAAAAGGCCTTCCAGGCAACTGCTCTTCTTTGATCCAAAAAAAAGTGTTCCTTCAGTTTTTATGTATGAAAACAACAAAAAAGAACAGTTGAAAGATACAAGCTTCTAAAAGACATCTCACTGGAAATTACTTCTTCTAAAATACCGAGTTCACCTTGTCACTCCCCAGCTCTCCAATATTCTCTATAGATGATGTCTTCTCTGTGGATGAATCCCCACTCTGGCTTCCCTAAAGTTAGTGTTCAACCTGCCTCCTAAGCTCATTTCTCCTTCCCCTACAGAACCATTCTATCTACTCAAAGTGTTTTGTACAAAAAAAAAGGGGGGGGAGGGTTCTCATTTCCACTCTTTCAACACTATTTTCTAGCCTCAAATCCAGGTCAGTTTTATGGGTGTAAGACCAGGGCCCTCGCACAGGGTTCCACTTTCAGAAGGGAAAGTGGCTTAATGCTCCGTGGTCACCATCTTGAAGTTCTTAGTAATTGTGCCTGTGAACTTGCGTTGTGTCAGTCCATGGGCCATTGGAGCCTCAGTTCCTGCACAGTCCCACCTCCCACCACCTCCCTGCCTCCCTGAGATGGGTTCCCGGTCCCTCTCAATTCCACTTCCCTGTCCTTGCCCCACAGCCACCTTCACCCTCAGCAAGGGCCTGGGCATGGGCCAGAGAGAGCTGAGGTCAAGCGTGTACCCTGTAGAAACTTGGGCCATGGCAAGGTGGAAGCGTCCTAACCTGGGCTCACAGTGCCACAGCAGTCAGCCTTTTAACTACTCAAGCATGAAAAGTATCCTGGAACCAAGGTTGCAGTTCCTTGAGGATCGTCCCCCACCACCAACCCCTGGTGTGGATTGGGGCAGTGGGGCTGTTTGACAGGGAGATAATTTCCCTGTCCTGGCTGGGGTCCCTGCATTCTCATGTGGCACTGGGCCCTGCAAATTCTGCAGCCTGCTCTGCCTAGAATATTAGATTCTCCACCCTTCTGTTTCCTTTAGATTTCATCCTGACAATTTTAGCTCTTTATTCAAACTGTTAAGATTATTTGGAATTATAATCATGGCATCATGACTGCTACATACATGGCTTTTAAACGGTTCTCTAAACTACAATACAAAGGGTAACAGAGCTAAAGATAGAGTTTTGTACAACCACTGGAGGCCACTTGTTGGCTTCTCTTAATTTATGAGTTTTTTTTTTTTTTTTTTTTTTTTTTTTTTTTTGGTTATCAACTCATTGATCTGACACCTTGTCTCTTATCACCAGGCTGGCATCTCTCCAGCTTGTCCTCAAGGTGGATCACTGCTAATCACTACCTCCTTCCCCCTCCTTCTGCCACCTTGGCCCACCACTGCTGGATCCACTTTTACCTCCCATCCCATAAAGTTTGGTTCTATCTCAGTATCTCAGACCAGTAATGATTTCCTTGTTAAAGAGAGAGTATTCACCAGACAGTTGTTTAAAAAAGACAAGGCAGGTTTATTCAGACCACTGCAACAGGGGAGAAAGACTCCAGCATAAACTGAGCTGACCCTCACTGAAAGAAAAGGCAGAGGCTTTTTCAATGCTGGGGTGCACTAAGCGAAAAGTCCTGGAGGAGGTTCCAGGGAGACTGGGCAGGGTAATCAGGCATCTCCCACAGAGACTAGGAGCAGCAGCCCTCTCCTTCCTGATGATTTCACTGCAAAGGTATAGCTCCCAGGTCCTTGAGAAAGGCATTCCTGGGTTGCCGAAGATACATCTTAAAGGGACAGGGGAAGAGTTTACAATCATAAGTTTTCTAAGGTAAATCCTTTTAAGAAAGGGGCAGTCAGGGGCCTGTAGTCAGGTTTTGGCTGGAACATGCAGCAGATGCTTTTAGCATGGCAGAACTTTCTCAGGCAGGCATTTAAGGAAGTTGGTGTCCTCATCTTAGGGATGTGGCCTTGAGCTGATAGAAGATGTTCTAGAGTTGGGTCAAGTCTTTTAGTGTGAGTGGTCAAACAGAGTCATTTGTGCCGAGACTTTTGCTGTTCTCATCTTAAGCCACTCTAGTGCCACATTCATCTGACTAAGGATGCAGTGTCCCACCAGCGACCACTGGTCTCCCTAAGTCTCAGCACCCTTGCCCCCCATCATGGGGCACCCTTTTGGTGCTCAAGAACCAAGCCTGAATCCTTTTGACAAAACGCTCAGAAACTGGAACTTTGTATCAGTCTTTCTCAGGAACTGAAACCTTGTCCTCGACCCTTCCTGGAAGCACCAACAGGATGGGCAGAGACACTATTTGCCTAAAGAGCTGTTGTTCTTTAGGGAGAAAGGTTATACCCCTTACTCCCTGACAGAACCTGCTCTATCAGTGGTGTCCACGCCAGGGATTACCCTGCTAGGGGCAGTGATTCTGGGGCAGTGCCCAGGAATCACTACCATTGCCTTACACAAAGCACTTTGCCCATACCATCTCTTTTGATCCCTCACAAAAGGCCCACAAGGTGCAAATGATGCTCCAGGGGTTCAGTCATGTAGGGAATTCAGGAAATTAATAACTATATTTTCATTTTGTGTCTAACTTCTGCACCAAGGATAATGAGACTCAGACAGGAGGAAACTAATGCCCCAGGTCGATGAGAATGTATTTGGAAAGCATTAAGTGTCTTAAAATGAGTATAAGCCTGTAGGCCCCAAAAGTAACTACCAGAAGCATTGAAGAAGTGATTAGAGAGCCACGTTAGTGGGTTTCTAAATACCCTGGAGAATGGAGGAAATGCCAAAGGTTAAATATAGCGAATGGTTTCCTGATGGTCATAAAAGGGAGAATTGGTTGTTCATAGCAAGGCAAGGGCTCCCAATCCATAAGCTTCCTGTGGATTTCCAGGGAAATTCCCAAAGCAGTATTAGGCAGACCTTGGTGAGCTCTTAGGAGGACCTTCCCTCTCTCCTCCTCCTTTTATTGTGGCTTCTTTGCACCAGCTCAGCATTATTATCTTCTACTGTGGGTCAACATTCTCCATGTGCTCCGAGTGGCAGAGTTGGAAGGTGTAAAGGTGGGAGGCAAAGGGGGTGGGGTTAGACAAGAAGTCCATTACAATCGGAAGACCACCTAAAAATATGTGGCTGGAATGAGAAAGAAGCAGTTCACCCAAAGAAGGAAAAAGAGGGAATGCTACTTCCAGAAGATGGATAAAGGGCACTAGGGGAAAAAAAAAAAGCATAGACATCCCCCCAACTTCCCAGTGGTAAATGGGTAGATTCTACTACCTTGCATAAATGTCGCAATCAAACTTTGCTTAGAGTAAATATAAGAATGTAAACTCATTCAAAAAGATAACTCTTGCTTTATGCCATAGATTACTAAACAGTTGTTTGCAACTGAACTTTTAAATAAACTTTATTGAGATATAATTTACACGTGTTCAGTTTGGTAATATTCAGTTCAGTGAGTTTTGACAAACTTATACATTTTTGTGACCACTGCTAAAACTGAAATATACAACATTTCCATCTCTACAAAAAGTACCTAATGCCAATTTGCAATCAATCCAACAATTCCACGCTCCCTTGCCCCCAACCCCAGGCAAACATTAATCTGCTTTTTGAGAGATTTCTAGATTAGATTGGTCATTTCTAGAATTTCATGTATATGAAATTATACAGTGTGTACTCTTTGGTTTTTGCTTCTTGAGGCTCAGCAAAACCTTTTGAGATTCATCTGTTATTATATAGAAATTCAACTGCTATGTAATATTCTATTATGTGGATGTATCAGAATTGGTTATGCATTCAGGAGTTGATGGGCATTGGGTTGTTTCCAACAAAGCTGCTGTCTACATTTGTTGTGGGTTGAATTGTGTGCCCCAAAAAGACAGGTTGAAGTCCTCACCCCTGGTACCTGTGAATGCCACAGATAGGCACAGACAGAAGTAGGGTCTTTGAAGATGTAATTGAATTAAGATGAAGTCATCAGGGTGGGCCCTAATCCTATGTGACTACATCCTTGTAAGAAGAGAAGAGACACAGGGGCCTGCAGGGAGAATGCCATGAGATGATGAGGCAGAGCTGGGAATAACGCATCTGCAAGTCAAAGGACACCAAGGGTTGCCACGAACACCAGAAGCTAAGAGAGAGCCAGGGAACAGATTCCCCCCTAGAGCCTTCAGAGAGAGCATGGCCCTGCCCACACCTTGGTTTTGGACTTCTTTCTCAATAACTGTGAGAAAATATGTTTCTCTGTTGTTTAAAGCTACTCAGTTTGTCGTAATTTGAGTTTCTTACAGCAACCCAGGAAACTAAGCCAGCATTCAAGGACCCATCTTTGTGTGAATGTATTTTTATTTCTCTTGCATAAACACCCAGAAGTGGGATTGCTAGAGGTTGTGTGGTATGTTTAATTTTACAATAAATGCCTAATCTGTTTTCTAAAGTGCAGTAAATTTTACATTTCAGCTACCAATGTAAAGAGTTACAGTTGCTTCCTACCCTCACCAACACTTAATATTTTCAGTCATCTTAATTTCTCATTATGGCTTGAATTTGCATTTCTCTGATGGCTGTTGATGTTGAGCATCTTTCCGTGAGTTTATTGGCCATTGGTGTATCTTCTTTGTGAAGTGTCTCTTCAAATATTTTGCCCATATTCTAGGGTGCAATGTTTTTACTACATTTATGATTTGCATATATTTTCTCCCAGTCTGTGGCTTGCTTTCCATTACCTTAATGATGCCTTTTGAAAAGCAGAAGTTTCTGTTTTGATAAAGTCCATTTTTTTTCATTTTTTTCATTTTATGGTTCTGCTTTCTGTGTCCTATGAAATCTTTGCCTACCCAAGGTCACAATGATCTTATTCTATTTTCATTTCCACAAGTTTTATCATTTTAGCTTTTACGTTTAGGTCTATGTTTCATTTTGAATTAATTTGGCGTTTGTCATGCTAGGTAAATGTCGAAGTTCTTTTCCTGGTGGAATCTAGTTGTTGAATGAGTTAACTTCACATCTTCGTCAAAACTCAAGTAGCTATATGTGTGTGGGTCTATTTTTGGATTCTGTATCTGTTCCATTGATCTATATTTGTCTCCCTACCCCAATAACACACTATCTGAATAATTCAACTTCATAGTAAGTCTTAGAATCAGGTTGTGCAAGCCTTCCAATTTTGTTCCTTTTGAAAATTGCATTGAGATTTATCTGTTTGTTTGCTTATGTCTTTATCTTGAAATAGGTAATAAATGCACACAAAGAGGTTTTCAGTAAGAAATAAGTCTTTCTGCCATTCCCGGCACCTCGGCTCCCAGTTCTCCCCAGAAGAGGCCACTTATAGAAGTTTCTTATTGTTTTCTTTTCAGAGATTATAACTGAATTTTCAAAACTGAGTCAGACTTTAAATTTACTATTTAAAGCCATGTTATTTATAGGCACTTTTAAAAGGGAAACATAATGCCCTAATTTTATTTTCCATATCAATCCAAATTGCCAGTAAGTGTACTTGCCTCTAATGAGGCCAGTGAATATTGGAAAGATTCAGACTTTTCTAATGATACACTTAATTTTATCCCCAAGAAAAGAGGAGCAGGGACATTCGTGTGAATCACCCAGTCACCTTAATTCTGCTGGAGTTATTTAAATGTGCTGCTTATTTTTAGTTTAATTGCAGCATAATTACATAACATCAAGTAATCAGAGCTTGGTGATACTAACAAATTGATCTTCAATACAATCCCAGAAGCCTAGCTAAGAATCATCTGAGTATGTGACTCAGAGGTCACTCACCTCAAAGATCAAGATATTCCAAAGCTACAAATGCATTGATAGAATTCAATTGAACAAACATTTATCAGTTATCATATGAGTATAAAATCTCACACTTGGCAATGTCAGGGAATACAGAGACAGATCAAAGCCTACTGATCCCCTCTAGGAATTTACAATCTAGAAGGAAGGCAGGCACATACACGCAAACGTTCCTGGTGCAATTAAAAGTTCTAGTATCGAGGTTTTCATAGGAAGGGAGGCACATTCTGGAAACTAGATGATGATACCAAGCAAACACTTGTTGAAGTCAAACTGCTCAGAAATTCTCATTTCAGGATGATGTCTATGCAGTGTATAGCTCTCCAGACTTGTATTTCGCTCTTACTACAAGGAATTTAGGTCAGTGGTTTTTCAAAATATAGGTACATTAAAAAAAGAAGATAGTGTTAGAAACT
Source organism: Rhinopithecus bieti (assembly GCF_001698545.2). Taxonomy (NCBI): domain Eukaryota; kingdom Metazoa; phylum Chordata; class Mammalia; order Primates; family Cercopithecidae; genus Rhinopithecus; species Rhinopithecus bieti. Next base: position 3,236,470 of record NW_016814423.1, on the reverse strand, counting down.
GGGAATCTGTCTTTCTTAATTCCTGAGTTTGTCCTGTTGACCACATTTAATGACTATCCTGTGAATACTAAACAAAAGTAACCGAGTTGTCCTCCAACTGGTGAAATAAAAAGTGGATTTGGTGACTTGTTTTCTTTGGAGGGAGAGAGATAAGCAATGATTACTGCCAAGTCTAAGAAAGTAGGGAGGGGAAAAGAAGAGATAGTCCTATTGGGGCAAGACAGAGAGATTCCTGGCTTCCTCTGAGACTTGGCATTTCCTCTAGATTCTTCAGAAACCATGCAGGCTGAACACAAGAAGAACTGTATCTCAGAACTCACATGTCTGATTCAGAAAAGAAATAACATATTGTTGGTTGTGGGTAAAATATGCAGGTTTGTGAACTTTAATCGCCCAGAATTTCTTGTTGTTTGTGTGTACAACACTCAATGGCTAATATGATAGCACTCAATAGTATAAGGCATTTTTCATTAAAACTTCCTATAACTTACGAGAAAAGGTGCTTCTGCTATAATAAAGGTATTCTTGGGGACCCTGAGAGAGAAGATTATGCTTTACTAAACAAGCTGCGCTGAGGAAGTTCACAAGAAAGTATTCAATTAAAGTGGTACCTTTGTGTGTATCTTGGTGTCATCATTAATTACTGCATAATGTATTAAGTACTCCACAAAGATCACAGAGGTCAGAGCTTACAAACTCTAAAGGCTGATTTACAATTTTATTTATATGCTCATTGATTAAATAAATAAAAGACTAGTGCCTTGCCAGGGTCACACAAATTTAAAGTGGAAGTCAAAAACCCTCTGCTCTTACCATTGATTTGCTATTTTATTTACATGAGTTAAGAATGCATTCAGCTGCAAGTAACAGAAAACCCATCTAATAGGAGTTGAAACAAGTAGAGATTTATTTTTCTCATATACCAAAGCAGCCCAAAGACTAGTTGCAAATAACGTTGGTTTAGGTGTTCAATAAAACCATCAAGGACCTAGGCTCTTTCTATCTTTTCCTTCCACCATCTCTAATATCCTTAGCATGTCTTCATAATTGTCACTGATTCATCACCAAATGGCTGTAGAGAATCCAATCATCTTATCTACATATAAGACAGGAAAAAGAAGGAAAAGGTGGCACCATCTCGACTGTCCCCTTTATCAAGGAAAGCAAAAGGTTTCCCAAAAGCCAGCAGGACTACTATCAGCATTGGCTAGAAATGGGCTACATGACCACCCTAGCTGTGAAGGCAGCTGGGAAAGTGAATAACTGGCTCATTTGCTGTTGCTGGAGAAAGAAGGTTGAGAATGGCTGTGAAGTTAGCCACTCAGTGGTTGCCACCACAGTATATAATCAAACCATTACACTTCCTTAAGCTCCAATTTTCACACAAAAAGCAGTGTCAAAAGGCACTGTGACTATAACTAAATCAAAATAAGAAGTGCACAGATGCCTGAATATACAACAAACTGGACTGGTTAGCAACATCTCTGGCTTTGTTGGAAATGTAGCCCTTTCTGCCTGTAAAAGATAACCTGGGGTAAGTCAGAGCGCCAGGGGGCCTTGTTTGCTTTGCAGATGGAAATCAAAAGCTTGGAATAATAGAGTAGCTGCGCTGAGGGGTGAGCTTCCTCTCATCATCACACCACCCATCTCACTTCAAAGCCTCATTTATTGGGCGGTATGCCTTTGAAGCCTTTTGGTCCAAAACTGAAGCATCTCCCAGCAAGTCCCTGATTTTCATGTGCGCAAAAGTACAACACATTAGCATGTATTCAGCACTAGGACGACAGTGATCTTTTGGGTTTGCAAACTTCTATGGTTGGTAGTTGTAGTGTGTTTTTAATGTTGTCACTGTCATTGTTTAATCCAGTATTTTGGGAAACCACTACAAAGGGCACCAAGTGCAATGAGATTCTTTTCCCACTGTTCCGCATTTCCTGGGATGTTTAACAATAAAAGAGGAATGCTGGGAATAAGACAACAATGAGTATAACTGTAAAAGACAAGTTGTCTGTATACCTTGGTTTTCTTTTAATCAAGAATGATAACCACAATTATTTGGGGATGCAGGTATATGTTAAAGACTACTGAGAAAAACAACACAGACAAGACAGACTCAGTGGCACAACAGACACAATGACAGTAGGAGAACACAGTCCATTGAATAGTATTAAAACCTGGAGTTTTGATAGATAGATAGATAGATAGATAGATAGATAGATAGATAGATAGATGGAAGGAAGGGGAAGGGAAGGGAAAGGGAAAGGGAGGAGAGGGGAGGGGAGGGGAGGGGAGGGGAAGGGAGGAAGGAGAGAAGGAAGGAGAGAGGGAGAGAGAGAAAAGAAGAAAGGGGAAAATCGAAGAAATAAACAAAACAGCAAGAAAGAAAGGAAAAAGGAATCTGAACTTGTACTTGTTTTGAAAAGAAGATAGAAACAAATAGCAAATGCAGTTATTTGGTCTTAGGAAACTCAAGCTTAAAAATCCTAAAATGAATATGACTTTTTCCCCTGTTTCCATTCCCTTCTGGCCTGAGTAATACAACCTGGGCACAAGGGGATTGTGAATTACTGAGATAGTCTTCTTTAACATCTTCCCTTAACAATCTGACTACCCTGAGGATGGCTGTAAGTACAGAAAAGAGGTGACCATTTTTTCAAAATTCAGTGTGGTTCATATTGACCTACCACAACAAAGACAAACACTACAAGAAAAATTATTATTTTAACTCCCATTTAAATTTCCTTTTAGCTTACATTGAGACTACAATTTGTATCAAAATTACTACTGCATAAAAATACTGGTACATCCAGGTGAGTGGTTATTTCTAAAGTAAGATCTCTGAGATTTAGTTATACTTGACATTGCAAGTGCATTATTCACCGGTTGGCCTAATGAGTATAAGAAAAGAAGAAATGTGATAATTAATAAACTTAACTGTAGAATTTCAGCTAAGATCATAAGACCAGAAATATGAACTTGCTACCATCAGTCTGTCTTGTCAGGAGCATTACCTCCAGTTTAGTTTTTGATGCACCAGAGTTGTTATGTTAATAACTGTATGATGGTGGAGTGGAAAGAACACAAACTCAGTGTCAGAAAGACCAATCCGGGGCTGGGTGCAGTGGCTCACTCCTGTAACCCCAACAGTTTTGAAGGCCAAGGTGGGCAGATCACTTGAGACCAGGAGCTCAAGGCCAGTCTGGCCGACATGGCAAAACCCCATCTCTACTAAAAATACAAAAATTAACCAGGTGTGGTATCACATGTCTGTAATCCTAGCTACTGGGGAGGGTAAGGCAGGAGAATCGCTTGAACTTGAGAAGTGGAGGTTGCAGTGAGCTGAGATCGTACCACTGCACTCCAGCCTGGGTGACAGAGCAAGACCCTATCTCAAAAAAAAGAAAAAAAAGACCAACCCATCCAGGATCCCCTATGTCCTATCTGTGACCATGGATCAATTATTTAACTTCCTGTGCCTCAGTATCTTCATCTGAAAAATGGAAATGGTAACATCATACCTCAAAGGATAATTGTATTTAATGAAGTGACATACAATGTATAGAATAGCTGGCACACAGAAGATACTCAAATCAATGACAGCTGTGTTTCCTGCCCATGATGCACAACAGGACTCATCTGCCCTAGAAAGATCTTGTTTATCAAGAGGGCTGTTGGTGGCAATTCTGGAGCTGTGTGATGCACGATCTGCATGTCCCTATGCAGTACCCCTCTGCTTTGATCAGTTCTTCAACAGAGGCAATGCACTGTTTTTTCAGCCTATTGGCCAGGGTTAGAAATGTTAGTATTGCAACTAAGCTAACGAATAGAGACACAAAGGGGTCAGATATGGGTCTTGTTAACACCATACTATAAGCCAGGGGTCAGAAAACAGCCCTCTAGCCAAACTTATTTTTGCAAATAAAGTTTTATTGGAACATAGTCACATTGATTCATTTACATAGTGTCTATGGCTTCTTTCACACTACAACAGCAGATTTGACTAGTTGTGGCAGAGACCATATGGCCCACAAGCCTAAAATACTTACTATCTGGCTTTTTGCAGAAAAAGTTTGCTGAGCCTCTCTCTAAGCACCCAAACTACAACTATATTCATAGATTCAGTTCATCAGTGGGTCACATTTTACAGCCCATCATTATAGTAAGCTTGGTGTTGTTTACAGATAAAATGGACAGCAGCCCCTGACAAGAGGTTCACGATCTTATAAGAAGACTTGTGTACATGAAAGCAAGCAAGGATTTACAGCACATTATAAAGTACCCAATTATATAATGGGGGCTACAAATGATAGAAGAATCCCAGGATGGGAGAATTCAAGATACGCTGCAGTCTCAAGAGAATCCTTTCCAGGAGAATTGGGAGAGGAGGCAAACTTTTCAGGAGGATACATGCAACATATATGGAAAGGAAGCAAAGGTTTCCAGGCAAGAGAGGAGGGAGAGAAAAAACCACAAAAGCAAGAAAAGGTATGATGACTAGCAAATAAATGAGCCCTAATACAGGACGTCAGGAGAGGATGTACAGGCAGGAGGAGGAGAGTGGTAAAAATGAGGGTGTACAGTCTGACTGGGGGAAACTGGAAAGATCTGGGTCTAGAGAGATTGGACTTGACTCTAGGCAGGAGACAGCCATGATTGCTCCCTGTGAGGAACATCCACAGTATGATTAAAGTCATTTGGGAAGAAAAGAGATTAGAGATTAGAGATAAGAACCCCAATCAGAGTTTTTTGCAGTAATTCAAGTGTCATATGATGATTATTTGAGTAGAAGTAGGGCAAAGGACAGATCTGAGACATTTAATAAGCCAAATCTTGGTGACTGGTCTATATGACATGTAATGGACTAGAAAGAGTCAAGGGTGATTCCAGAATTTCCTGATGGGAAGCCTGGTAGAATGGTGGTACCACCAACAGAAAGGGGAGCCAATTAAGAAGGAAATATTTATACTCCCCTTTTTGGCCCCTCCTTTTTATTGTGGTACAATATATAACATAAACTTTTCATCTTAGCCATTTTTAAGTGTGCAGTTCAGTAGCATTAAGTATATTCACATTGTTGTGAAACTGATCCCCAGAACTTTTTCATCTTGCAAATCTGAAACTCTGTAAACAATAGCCCTCCCTTTCTCCCTCACCTCAGCATTTATGCTCCTTTTAAGTAGACTCAATAATGCAGAATTTCAAGTAATCAGAAATGATGAGTTAAAAGATTCCTTTGTTTTATGGACCTCGAATCTTATATTTATGAGATTTGCAGGCTGAAGCACATCACATGCTACGTTCATTCATCCAACAAATGTTAATTGAGTACTGGCTAGTAGCTGATAATTGGGTTATGCTCTGGAGATAATAACATGAATAACATATGACGCCTGCTTTTAAGGCAGACAATAATACATTTGGTAAAGAAGATCCCACTAACAGTGGAGACAGACTTGAAAAAAATAATCCCAGCTAGGTGGTATAAAGACTAAATCAGAAATGGGTTCAAGGCACAGTGGTCAAACAACCAATGATCATCAAGCAATCCTAACTTAATTGGTGTCAGATGATGTCATAATTATAAATGGTAAGAATGCAGGGGAAGAGAGTAAATTTCTCAGTATTGAAAGTATGGAAACAAGAGATGTCCTAAGCAAGGAGAATATTACTAGGGTCAGAATAACAGGTAAAAATATTTAAAACTGACGTGAAAAAGACAAGTAACATTTGAGAAAACACAACCCTTGTCTCAAAGATCATAAAATTGCTTACCTTTGTATATTCATTTAACATTTAATTATTTCCTAATTGAAAGTTAGTGACTTTCCTCCTAATGCTACAAAGTTTTAATTACAGGGAGCAAATTCACTTTATAATAATTAGCTTTAGACAATTTGGGTGAAGTACACTTTTTTCCATAGAGGATGGATATTTAGATAGCATTTCATCACTGCACAATGCATTACAGCTCATCTAGTTCCCTAGAAAGCATGTAGAACGTGTTTTGGAAATTTATTTGTGTAGGTATTTTTCTGTTTCATTGATGCAAGGGGCTCTACTACTCTTTAATGTGGGAGGGCCAGAAATGCCAGTCATCCTGCATTGTGCAGGGTAGCCCCACACCACAGAGAACTGTGCTACCTCCTGCATGACTTTCTAAGATGCTACACATTCATGTAAGTGAAAAACCTTTTTGTGATTAACTTAGCCTACAGCCTAACTTCATTCTATATATAAATGCACATTTTTGCACTATTTTAGTAAATACTGAATTTTCTAGGAATGCAAGTACACTGAAAATCCAAAGACAATTGTGATGTCTTGCTTGAAACTTTACCAACAGTTGTCTACCACTTTGGGCATTCATTTAGAAAACTGTGTTACCAGCAGCATTGCCTCTTGTGGTATGAGAATAACCAATACAAAAACATCTTTAACAGTCTGCACTTTCAGCTGTTCATTCCAAGTTATCCCACTTTAATTTACAAATATTTTTATGTCACCCTTATTCCAAATGACAAATTTAAAGAAAAAGTATAAACTTAGCTTAGTCTTACTGCTCTGAAAACCAGTTATTCATTACAGGCAGGTGCAAGTATCTGACCACTTTATTATGAGAAGGGGAGGTTGCAGTGAGCTGAGATCGCACCACTGCACTACAGCCTGGGTGACAGAGCAAGACCCTGTCTCAAAAAAAAAAAAAAAAAAAAAAAAAAAAAACACAATCCAGGATCCCCTATGTCCTATCTGTGACCATGGATCAATTATTTAACCTCCTGTGCCTCAGTGTTTACAGGCTGAGTGGCGAGTATTGAAGGTGACTCTTAAAGAGCCCAGCTCATGGGAGGAGTTCAGTAAAACAATCTTCACCAATTTCTCAATATTGAAAGTACGGAAACAAGAGATCTCCTAAGCAAGGAGAATATTACTAGGGTCAGAATGAATAATAGGTAAAAATATTTAAAACTGACATAAAAAAGACAAGTAACATTTGAGAAAACACAATGCCTTTGTATAGGCATGCGTTTACTTATGGAATACAGGCAATTTTATTATAGATTACTTTCCATTTATTTCTTACTGGTTTACAGATTTATATTATATTGAATTTTGAAATTTTATATGTTTGTTAAATTAGTTATGAATTTCATTTCATATGAAAAACTTGAGGCCTGGAGAGGTGATAGGTCTTACCCATGTTGGCTACTTATTTAGTGGCAAAATCAGAGAGAAGATTGTTTTACTGAGTTCATCCCATGATCCAGGCTCTTTAGGAGTCGCCTTCAATACTCGTCACTCATTCTGTAAACTCGTACTGCATGTTCACCAGCGCTTGGCTTGTGCTAGGGCCTGATCTTGCCACGGTGCAGAGTTCTTGCCCTCAAGTGAAGGCAGACCAGAAAAAAATCAACTCTCATAAATGCGTAAGTATATGAAATGGTGGTGGTACAGAGAGAAGCCTGTAGGGTTCAAAATCCTCTTCCAAAAGGAGGTGACCCTCAAGCTTGAATGGCAGGTAGGAATAAGTGAGGTGAACAGGGAGTAGAAAAGCATTTCAAGCCGAGAGAACAGATAATCCTGGAGGAAAGTCCAGGAGACTCCTACAGAACACGAAGTACTTCAGTTGGTGTCAGCTGAGGGTAAGAACACAGAAGTGGTGAGAAATGGAGCTGGACAGAAGGGAAGGGCACACCTTATGGAGAGCTTGTTCTCCCAAGCCAAAGAAATTGAAACTTCCCCTTGAAGTTCACGAAGGAAATGCTAAGGATTTGTTTTTTTGTTTTCTGTTTTGTTTTTGTTGTTGTTGTTGTTGTTGTTGTTTTAAGACGGAGTCTCGCTCTGTCGCCCAGGCTGGAGTGCAGTGGTGCGATCTCGGCTCACTCAATCTCTGCCTCCCGGGTTCACGCCATTCTCCTGCCTCAGCTTCCCGAGTAGCTGCAACTACAGGCGCCCACCATCTCGCCCGGCTAGTTTTTTGTATTTTTAGTAGAGACAGGGTTTCACCATGTTAGCCAGGACGTCTCGATTTCCTGACCTCGTGACCCACCCGCCTCGGCCTCCCAAAGTGCTGGGATTACAGGCATTAGCCACTGCGCCCGCTGAGGATTTTTAATAGATGTGTAACACTCTGGTGGCAGTATAAATTTTTAAATGGAACATTTTGCAATAACCCAGACAAGGAGTGATGAGGAAGTGGATTAAGGGAGTGGCCTTGGGTGGGGAGGATGAAATAGAGAGCAATGATACAGGGGAAGCAGAATTCACAGAATTTGGTGACTGATGGAATTTTCCAGTTTGAGGGAGAGGGAAGACTTGAGAGTGACTTGTAACTGGCTTGGACAATGGAAATAATGAAACCCTTCACTACAGTGAATGTGGAGGAGGAAGTGGGTAGTTTGGAGGGTGAGGGAGAGAAAGAGTGAGTGTGGACTGGGACATGCTGGGTACATGCATGGATGGGTATCCCGGTGGAGACACAGGTCTGAACTCAGAAGGCATTTCTGGACTAGAGGGATTAGGGATGCTGATCTAGGAATTATCAACACAGACCGTCCCTCATTTAATCCCCACAACTGCCTTATGAGGCAATTGTTATAGCCTTATTTGATAGATAAGAAAACCAAAGCTTGGCCAGTCACAATGTTGGAGAGCTAGGACTTGCTCCTTGGTCTGAGTCCAAAGCCTACGCTCTTTCTATGACCCCATGGGCCCTCCACATCAGGAGTTTTGTGATTTGCAGTGAAGCATTTTCCATTATCACAACGTGTTCTCCATAATGGTTGCATGGAGAAGTACATCTTTCCAGAAATCACTATAAATGACTTCCAGGTTTCCCAAGAAATCTGGGAATACCTGATTGTCAGAAACGGAGCAATACCTTGATATGTGTGACAGCAAGACAATGGGAAGTCTGTGTTACTGCATTCTTGGAGTTCACATTACTAAGTCACAGCTCTAGACAAAGAGTGGGCAAAGGAGGGTCCCTCAGCTCTCCTTAAGAACTCCAGCATCCAGGAAAATGCCCTCATTGTTTTACACAAAGAACAACGACCACCCTCAGCTAATGGGTAAAATCCACTTCAGATAATAAACCGCTGCATTTATTTGATATCTTATTAGATTTGCTTCAAAGACACTAAATCAAAGAGTGGCATTACTGTTCATCTCCTGAATTTCACATCAGGGAAAGAAGAGAGGGGGAGGTAGGTGGGTAACTATGCAGAGGACTTACTTGGAAGTCACAGATGGGCTTAATGAGAACAACGAAATAAGCAGCCAGCAGGCCCCTGCCCTCCTGTGTCTGCACACGGTTCTCCCCCGCCAGGTGCTGACTCTTTCTGCAGCCCTAATCCCAAGGAGGTTCAAGACTGATGGCAACACAAGGTCCAAATATCTATCATGTGCCAAAGTGAAGGAGTTTACGTGTGATTAAAAACACTTTCACGTCACCACAAGACAGCAATCTGAACTGTGAGCTAAAACCTCAGCATACTCTGCCCCCATCATATCTCAGCCCACCCATGCCCTATGTTCTCAAAGAGCTTATGCAAGAATTCCCCACCTGGCTCCGCTCATTCCAGGCTTAAGCCATCCATAGGCTTCCTGGAAGCCATAAGACTTGAAACGCACCCTTGACCCTCAGCAGACTCATGACACTGGCCAGAGCTGCAGGGAGAAACCCTCACCAAGAGCTCTGTGCTGACTCCCAGATGGCCAGCCCTTCCAGAACTGACCAGATGGCTCATACGGCAAGGCCTCTCTGTCTGGACATGCTAGTCACTTGATGAAAATCAAAATATGTGATGGCTGCAGTCATTACCCAAGGCTTCTGTCATCATCACGTTCCCAGATTCTTTGGATTTGGCTGGGCAAACAGACTGGACAAGGCTCAGCTGCTGCTTTTGCTATTCACAGACACCACTTAAACTGAGTGATCCCCTTTCAAAACCTGCCCCCGTGATCCAAATTCTTCTGGAAGATGAGATTTCTGGTTAAGCAAAAGCCAGCTATGCATGGATGGTTTGAAAATTCTTCCCTCTCCTCATCTTCATGTACATCTGTCATTGCCACGTCATTGCCCCTCCCAGACCCTTTCTTGTAGCAGTGATTATCTATCCCACCAGGCCACCCTCCTGGGCTGGAAGATAGAAGCATGACCCATGACATGACTGAAGGTACAGAGTCTTCAGTCTGGACAGTTTAAATCATGATTTAACAGGATGTAGACAAAGAACCCTGCAGCTGGGGACTCAAGTTTCTTGCTCCAACTAAACCCGGAATCTGCCCTTTCCTAGTAAAGTAAACTGTAACCTGAATTTCTCAAAATTAGGACAACACTAGTCACTCTCCCTGTCCTGCTAACCTCTCATGCATAATGTGAGGATAAAATGAAAGTACAGATGTGACTATGGTCTAACAAAGCCAAAAATATAATATATAGTATTACTACCGAGGGCAGATCAATTCCTCTGCACCATGTATCCCACCTAAGCAGGATTAATGTTTTTAACACACTCAGTTTTTCCCACTCAAATATCAGATCCTTGGTTCTTAATTTTTTTTCTTTTTTTAGAGATGGGGGTCTTTCTCTGTCACCCAGGCTGGAGTGCGGTAACTCATTCATAGCTCACTGTGGCCTCAACTTCCTGGGCTCAAGTGACCCTCCTGCCTCAGCCTCTTGAGTAGCTGGAACTACAGGTACGAGCCACCACACCAGGCTAGAAGCTTGATTCTAACAGTCAGTAGTATCTGGAGGAAGTCTTTAACTGAATACCATATGAAAATGACAAGAAGACTTTTTGAGAAGACTGGACTGGTATTCTGTAATGAGAATTGCCTATTATTTCACTAGATATTCTTGGACAATTGAACCTGATCCTAAATTTTCTCCCCCTCAGAAACTGGTGATAATCTTTAACCAGTGTAGCTAAGATACAGCTGTCTCCTGGATCAGTTTCTTATTTCTCTACATCCTGAGCAGTCTACGTGCCAGGACATTTTCTTCTATTAATAAAGCCATCTTAGTTTATGTCTCTGCAGTTTCCCAAAGCAAGTCCCTAAGAACCAAGTTCATATCCTCTGATAGCAAGCTCCATTTCCCTTGACTGTGCTCAGCAGAACATGAGTTGCAGCTTAACACAGGAATCGATACAGGGCCCTCAGCTCTGTGCTCCTCCATCATCACTTTCATCACCTCAGACTGAGTCCCCATGATATGCCATACTCTGCATAGGACAAAATAGTGCACAAAAGCAAATGAGGTCCTTCCCTTAGAGGAGCTCATACTCCACAGCTGAGTTTGCTCAGGAGGCTGAGTTCTCTTTATGAGAACTGGTCTATGGGGTTTGTTATAAACACCATCGGCAGAAAGAGCCACTTCCTGTTGGTATCTGGGTCTAACACAGATCCCTAATCGCCCAGAAATTTGGGTGCCATAACAATGGTGACATCTCCCCAGAAGTGGGCACAGGGGAGCAACTCAGGGTATTCTCCTTTCATCACTTCTCAGGGTTCCACTTCCAGAGACTTCTTATACCTGACTCCATGGTAAGTCTCTTAATTACATCAGTACTCCCTTTGAGCACCTCCTGTGGGCCAGGCCATGTGCTAAGAACTTTGCAAGTAATCCTCTTAACTGTTATCATTTGTTTTTCAACAAATGAGGGAAAAATAGCTCAGGAAGATTAAGTAACAAATCCAAGCTCACTAGAGGCAAGTGCTTGTAGAATCAGGACTCTAACCTAACCTGACTCCAGAGACTCCCCCCAGATTGAAGAAGGTGAGTACAACACAGCCAGGAGGGTCCATCGTGTTTACGGCAATGAGATTTTTCTTTTTTGATCCATCTGTGGCTGAGAACAGAAATGACTCCCTTCCAGAAAAATCTAGTCTGGTCTCTGTGACTTGGAAAAATAGTCAAGTGCTAAGTGAGCCATTCAGGACCCAAGAGGGTAAAATTAACAAGCATGACAGCAGCATTCATTTTTCAGTGTCAGCAATGTTCCAGGTATAGGGAAGGACCCTAATTATTATCAGACCACACACACGGTTTTCCTTCCTGCCTTCTGGCTCTCAGAATGGTCGGCAGGAGCTACAGGCATCTTCCTGCCACATGAGTGGAGCTAGCGGAGCCAAAATGTCACTCAGAGACACCCAGGTCCCATCCCAGAGACTGACAGGAACAACCACCACACTCAGTCCTCTCTCGGTTCCAGGAGCCACCATGTCCAAGCCAGTCCAAGCCAGAGAAAGGAGTCAGGCATGCCTTACGCCACCTCCCAGGATAGGCTTTGTTATCTGAATTGGAGGCCACCCTGAACTGCATGGCAGTTTTCTTAGTGGCCTTCCACAGAGCCACCCTTCTCAAGGCAGCACTCTCAGGGTTCTTGCTTCATACAACCGAAGCTGGAAGGAGGAACCTCAGATTCCTTTATGGGTAGGAAAGAGATTGCAGAGAAAAACAGCCTCTTTGTGAAAGGCTGATTTGAAAAGGCATGCATAGATGAGTTAGAATCTGGGACTGTGTCCAGGTGAAAGTCTTGTCTGGAATTCCTAATGCATTCTTTCTGTTATGAAAATAATATAAGCAACCGGGGTGGCTTGTTGCTTCTCTGCATGTAGTCAATTTGGCTCATGCTGTGTGACCATTTAAAATCTGACCTCAAGTGGTGCCAATTTAAAAATCTTTTCATTCCGGGTATGTTTCCATGCCACACAACAAGCCCATGGCTATTCCCTAAACTATTCCTCCAAGCAAAGAGTAACTCAGTAGAACCAAGCCTCTTGCCAGACGTGATGCAATCAGCCAAGCCACCCAATGTCTTGTGTCCCTGGCTCCACCCCACCTTTCTCCCCATGGCCAGCTGTCTGGTCCACTTTCCTGGTCTGTCCTCTCTTTCCCTAGAGCACAGTCTTCCCTTTATTGTCAGGGAAGGTGTTTCCAGGTGGCTGGGTACACATGGCATCTTCTCCTTCTCACACAGGGAGAGAAGCTCTGCCCGGCCTCCCCCACTGAGCTGTGAGTCATCAACACACAAGATGACAGAGTCTTTTGCAAAGACAAATGATGGAGGTGGAAGATCAAGATGTACCTAGATTTGCCTTCTAAGAGCTAGTCTGCAACTTCCTTTGACCTCTATATTCTACCAAAGAAACATGAGGTAAAACACAGAAAAGGCGCCATGTTTTTCCTGAGGCGTTCAGCCTTCCCAGATATAGCCAAGAGGAAACATTATATATGTATATAAATCTATAAAATCCTTATCTTGGTAACTCTGATTCACCTATGTGTGTTGCCAAAATAACCTATTCAGGCTTTTAGGCATCTGGAGAAGTGAGAGTCACCCCTGGAACTCCTAAAGACCAAAGAGATGAGCTCATGCAAATTCTGCCATCCCAGTAACCTGCAAAGAAGCATCAGGAAGCTGAAGAGGTGGGGCACAGTGGCTCGCACCTGTAATCCCAACACTTTGGGTGGCCAACGCAGAAGGATCTCTTGAGGCCAGGAGCTCGAGACCAGCCTGGGCAACATGGTGAGACCCTGTGTCTACAAAAAATTTAAAAATGATCTAGGTATGGTGATATGTGCCTATAATCTCAGTTCCTTGGGAGGTTGAAGCGGGAGGATCGCTTGAGCCCAAGAGTTTGAGCCTGCAGTGAGCTACAATCACACCCCTGCACTCTAGCCTAGGCAATAGCGTGAGACCCTGTTTCTTTTAAAAGAAGAAGCCGCAGAAGCGAAGGAGCCCAGCACCTCCGCCTTCCTGCCACCACTGCCAGTTCCTTCACCAGGGCTTTCCTCTGGCCCTCTAAGGACAACCTATTTTATCTGAGGCTCAGAGCAGATGAAAAAGCAATTGTAGCACTTACAGCATCCACATAGGAACAGCCAGTTGTCATGATCTCTGAGAGGAAGGAAATAAGATAGTGTTTTATGTTTAAGAGCCCAGGAGATTTCAATGATGGCATTAAAATTTTAATCACAAACTCCTTAAGTTAGGGGGAAAAAAATGCAAAAGCCCACAAAGGACTCATTGTATAAGAGAGTTTCACCATTTGGAGTTCTTTTATAAATTTGTGTCAGATCACAATTTGCTGTCTGGGAAATGTAAATTAGTTATTAATGAGCCAAAATTCTAACATCAAAGGCTGTGCAGCCACATGCCAGGGAGAAACAAAGAGCTCTCCCAGCACCGTCGACCGCTCCCCGCACTGGCCTGAATGCGGCATTCATCTTGACGTGCTTTACCGCCTTATTAAGGACAGCACTTTTCTCAAATGTGATGGCACAGGGCACCTGGATCATTAGCGTCACCTCCACCTGAGCACTGCGTGACTGTCAGAATCCCAGGCAGTAGGCAGCGTGCGTGCACCAAAAGGCAGCTTTCCACAAAGCTGCACCAAGGCCCCCTTACTGCCTGACTCTCACAGCTGACCGTTTTCAAAGCACATTTAATGTTTGCAGCACAACCCGACCCGAGGGCCAGGGGGAACGCGGGTCTGTTTTTGAAGTATTCACATAGCCTTCATATCGGCAGCCCTTTTTATTTCTATTCCGATCGACAGCCTAGATATAAAATGCACACAGAGAATGAGAAAGAAGGACAGTTGTTTTGGAGCCTGTGGAAACGGCAGTGAGAGTCATCTCACAGAAGTCCTGCAGGCATTTGTAAATATTCATTTATTCATTCTTTCAGCAGATATTGTCATGCTCTTGTTGGGTGCTGATGGTGGAAATATAATGATTAGCAGAAGAGACAGACCCTCCCCTCACTGGGCTCCCTGCCTAGTGAGGACAGACAGAAGTAACTGCTCTGATAACTCTACAGACAGTGCTGAGGGAACCCCCAGAGGCATGGGAACCCACAGCAAGGGGTCCCTGGCCTTGCTAGGGGACTGGGAATGGCTTCAATGAGGAGACATTCAGGCTGACAGCAGAAGGAAGAGAGAGAGTTCACTAGGCATTAACAGGGGAGAGGTCAAGGCTGACAGCACCCAATAAAGAGGTGAGAGTTAGAAGCAGAAAAATGAACGCCCTCCATGGCTCCCTGGCCTAGATTCCTTCTCTCTTCAGAGCGAGGCCCCTGACCTCGGCTGCCAGAATCTCTGGTTGTCCTTAACCAGAAGCTTGGAGCACCCTAGGTTCCCAAGTCCAAGTGACTCAGCCTCAGGTCACACTCGCTGGTGTGCCTTTTCCCTCAATGAGATTCTCATTTCTGTGATTCCAGATCCAGTAAGAAGGACCCCCTGTACCATGGTCCCGATGGCCAGCCCTCCTGCCATCACCGACAGACCGCCTGTCCCAGTTTCCTCCTGTTGTCTGCGCTCAGTTTCCCTGTTGCCACGTTTCATCTGTCCTCTGGACGATCCCTACCCTTGTGAAACCTTCCTGATGGGCCATCTGCCTCAGGTAACTCCTACAACCCAGGACCATCACTTCGCAGCACAGGGTCCACCTGCCTGGCTGCCGTCCTCCCACCACAGCAGGCAGGTTACTCCCAGGATGACCCCCAAACTTCCCATCCTACAGGATGAGTCAAGCTCTCTGAAGGGCAGATTTAAAAGGTGGAGGAAGTGAAGGGGAGCTGGAGAGGAGAATAAAGCAGGCAAAATCAGTGTAGGAAGAAACCAGAAAGTATCAGAGCATCTGAGAGCGAGGCCCAGGCTTGGTAGTTTTGCTGTGATGGGCCGGGATCTCTGTCCTGTGATCTGGGCTGTGTCTGCCTAGGCCTTGTCTCTCTCACTCCCCCATCCCCACCCTGACCCCTCACCCGGGATTCTATGTTTACCCATGTTGAATGTCTTTCAGTTCCTCCAACAAAGTATCATTTCTCTTACCTCTGGATCTTCAAAAATATTCTTTTCTGGGCCTGGAATTTATATATCCTCCACCTCACCTGTCTAATCCATCTTTCGGCCCTCAGCCTGGACAGCAGTCTCCTGTCCCCCAGCACATCCACCCTAAATTGCCCTCTGAGATGGTGCCTTTCCTAGGCCTCCCGTATCTCTCTGAACTTCCTGTGCCAGGGGTCTTGTTCCACTCATTTCAGCTGTAGGGTTATTTGTCTCCTCTGCTAGACTCCAAGTTTAGAAGATCTGGGACTGCTTTTTTGTTCACTTTTTATCAATTTGATCTCATTCCTGGTTACTGGGTGCTCACACACAGTAAAAACCCAGTAAATATTTGTCCCATGAGTGAGTTGATGAATATCCACATTAACATCTCCCCTTTCATCACCATCCAAGGAAGAAGCAGAATTCTTTTCCTTAGACCATGGCCCTGAATGAGGAGCATACGCTACTGTCACCCGGGCACTCTCCTCTCTGAAAATAGCTTAGGAACATGGCAAATGTGTAGGGGTGCACGGATGCCTTCACTACAACAAGCAGAACCCAGGGTCTCCCTGGTAAAAGGACAGATGTCAACCACTTAGCGTTATTAGAGTTGGCCTCTTCCAGCCTCACCCACAGGGCCTCCTTAGGCAATGTCCTTCCCTGAGCGATCTCAGCTCCAAGGCCTTACAGAAAAGAAAATTCCTTTCACTTCCATTCTTGGATGAGACTGCTGACATCCCCCCGGGCAGCCTCCCTACATCACTGGGCTGAAACTTTCTCCCTGTTTCCAGAGGTACCTGCTGTTCCTGGCACACTCAGCCACAAGAGCCTCCTAGAGCAGCCATTCCTCCTCCCACTCTTCATTCAAATACATTTTATAGATTTTCTAAAGAATCTTCCTGTCATTTTCATCTCATTTATAACCTTCCCAAAGTGCGATTCACAGAGCAGGCAATAGAAGGAGCCCCACAAAGGAGGACTCCCATGATCACATGAATTTGGGAAATAGAGCATGGGTCATTCCCATCAAGGACAGTCACAGAGAATAAAGCTGCAAGATGTCCTATAGGAAAGAATTCTGCTGAGAACTTGTGGGGCGCGCGCGCGCGCACACACACACACACACACACACACACACAACCCTCAGTAAACCAGAAATGAAGTGTAAATACAAAGGACAGACCTGCCGGTCCCTTGTTCAGGATGCAGGCAATGGACTCTGAGAATTCCTCTCCTGCGGGACAGAGAGGACTCAAACCATTTTGTAAGAGAGGAGAGACTCAGTTCTCTGCTCACCAAACATGTGTTAACATCCTGCAGACAAGTGTTTTGCAGAACACACATTTGAATGTGCTGCCTTTGAACCTTTCTCCTCCATGCTTGCCAGCCCATGCTGGCCTCAAGGCTCTCAGATATCAAGAATTCGTTCATATCCTCTACACTTTTTTTTTTTTTTTTTTTTTTTTTTTGGTCTCACTAGATATTGGCCTTTTCAAAGCTTATAGGGAAAACATGATTACAAGATTCAAAATGAGAGGTATTCTGTCTCTTTCACTCTCTCTCTCTCTGCCTCTGTCTCTTCTCCATCATCAACATCTTCTTAGGTACCCTCTGCCTGGCCTCCAACTCACCTCACCCCTGACATCCTTCACGCTCACTGATCTCTGTGACTGTTGCTCTAGTAACCCCTGATGACCACATCCAGCAACGTGCTTTCAGACCCCATTCTCTGTGATTCTCTAGTTTCCAATGCTGCCAAATGCCCTCCTGATGAACCTAGAGAATCCTTGGCTTCTCCAGTACTTCCCATTTCCTCTCCCTGTCGAAATGCCCCAATTCTTTATTTTTCTTCCTCTGTCTCAGAGATGTTGGTGTTTCCAAAGTCTCCGCCCTGAGCCCTTTGCTCTCTCTTGTTTGCACAGCCATTCCCCTGCATTATTCTCCATATGCACACATCACTCAACACTACCTCGTTGGCCTTCACCTTGCTCCTCGACATTTCCAAATACCCAGAAGTTTCGGGAAACTTGTGTGTTAAATGCTGATCTGAAAATGGTGAGTTGGCTTTGGTTTTGTTTCTATTATTGTTGGTTATGCTGTTTCTGACGTGTTACAGTGGTCAGAGCACAGACTCTGATTACAAAACATAGCTTTCCACTCTGTTTTCACTCATTTACTTGATTGTATGTCCAAACTCATGACTTCTTTTAAACGTATCAAAGCAGCCTATCACAACCATGTGTCCTATTGAATTATTGACTTCTTCTAGTACAGTAAATCAATTTAAAATTCCCACATACCAAGTATATCTGTACCCAAATGCAGCCACATTACTGAATAATATTGAATGTTTTGTTTTGCTGCTTCAGAAACAATTGTCAAATGCATTCCCTATATTTTCACATTTTCAGCTCATTTTTAACTTAATTACTATGGTTAGCTGAAATTTTCAAGTCTATTTTATCTGCTCCTCAATTTTCTCCTATCATATTTGTAAAATTTGTTTAATCCTTTAAATACTTTTTTGGTAAATATTTATATATTTGTGCATAAATATCTAAAACCCTATTCCTTTGTATAAAGTCATAAAGATATATATATATATATGATTTAGCCAAATATTTTAGCTGTGCTAATCAAATTTGCTTTGCAATGCAAAGGGAGAAAAAGATATCCAAGTAAAATAAGCTCCAGCCACATTCCAAATCTACGGTATCTAAAAGTGAAGTCATCTTCCCCATTTGTCCTCTTACAGTCAGACTCTCTACTTCTTCTCCAGAAATGCAGCATGAAATTATTTCTTTCTGCTCCTTTCTTTTCAGTTGCTGCTGTCTTACCATCATTTCCGCAATAGCTAAGCTCCAATGCCAGTGTTCTCTTACATCTCTCCTGCTTATTCACTGGCTCACCATAAAGCCCCAAACCCCTCAAAATCAACTGTAAAGTTCTCTCCACATTGCCATCAGGAAGTCTCTCTTCACATGGAAATAAGAGTTCCTCAAAATACTCTTCCAACCAGAGACAGGGGCCTGGGTCAGCATTAGGATTCCTTTAAGACCCCACATATACCATCACATGTGAGCCCTCTGAAGAAGTACCTCATTGTAAGAGACAGGATAAGAGATCCAGATAAGAGAAGAGAATAATATGATAAGGTACGAGAGTAATATGTTCTGCGATGAGAACACATGGACACGTGAGGTGGGGAACAACACACACTAGAGCCTGTCAGGGGGGCGGGGGGAGGGAGAGCATCAGGAAGAGTAGCTAGTGGAGGCTGGGCTTAATACCCAGGTGATGGGTTGATCTGTGCAGCAAATCACCATGGCACACCTATGTAACAAACCTGCACATCCTGCACATGTATCCCAGAACTTAAAATAAAAGTTAATGAAAATAATAATAATAATAACATGTTTTGAATCTAGGAAAGAGGATCAGGGCACCTTCACCAAAGGAAAGTTCTGGATTCAAGCCTTGTAAAGAAAGCTTCATACCAGGTGCAGTGGCTCACACCTATAATCCCAGCCATTTGGGAGGCCAAGACGGGAGGATCAGTTGAGGCTAGGAGTTCAAGACCAACCTGGCCAACATGGTGAACCCCCATCTCTACTAAAAATACAAAATTAGCTGGGCATGGTGGTGCATGCCTATAATCCCAGCTACTCGGGAAGCTGAGGCATGAGAATCGCTTGAACCCAGGAGGAAGAGGTTGCAGTGAGCCAAGATGGCACCACTGCACTCCAGCCTGGGTGATAAAGCTAGACACTGCCTCAAAAAAAAGAGAAAGCTTTAACCCACTCAATCATAGTGTAATTTGACTGGCATCAAATCAGTCAAACTTGGATAGTTGATTGAGAAAGGAATCCATCAGGATCACTCTATCCACATTCATCTGCTGTCATCCAAGGAATCCCATCATTATGTCACTGATTACCAGCAAAGCTTGTTCTTTGCTAGACATAGCTTTTTGGAATAGAAGCAATTCAGATGAGATGAAATATTCCACGGGAAAACTTGGTCCCCTTTGTCTACTGCTGCCTCGACTCCAGACTTTTGTAATGTTTGATGATGAAAAATGTGATCTCTGGAATCAGATAGACCTGGGTTCATTTCTAGCCTGCCTCTAATATTTACCAGTAGGAACTACTGGGAAAAATCCTTAACATTATCACCACTGCTCCTAGTACTACTATTAGTAATAATTATTATACCAGTAGTAGCTAAAATGTGTTGAGTTTTTATTGCGCACTCTAAAAATCTTCCCATCTGTGAAGCTGGACTAATAAAATCAACTTTAGAGTGTTGTGAGCTAGGATGAGCCTATATGTGTAAATTGCCCTGTGTATAGCATACAGCCAGGCGATTGTAGCTATCATTATTTTTTGATATACTTATCTGCAGGAGAGAATGTATTGTGTGCAGATGCACAGTCTCATTTCATGAATAGTAAATTAATAAAGTGATCTTCTTCTGGCTTGTTAATCAGCCTCTCAAGTGCCTGATAAGTTTGCAAATACTGATAATACTACGTTCCAGTCTTGTATCATTAAGGACTAGAGTTTGGACTTTAAGAGACCAGAGAAGTAAGGTATTCTTGTGTTTGAGGTCACAGATTCTTGAGTCAGAATGCCTGAGTTCATATCTCAGGTCTGCCACTTAGAGACAGTACAATCTCCCTAAGCCTAAATTTCCTCATCTGTAGAATGGGATTAATGATAGTACCTACCTCATAGGAATCTTGTGAGGATTCCATGAGATAATGTAATCTTCACAACATTTCTATGGGTGGGTATCATGAATATCAATCACCATTTGACAGAAGAGGAAACTGACATTTAGAGAAGGGAGATTATTTGCTTTACATCGGATGACTAGAAACGGATGGAGGCAAAATTTGTATCCAGATCTGCCCAGCTCCAAAGCCTGAGTCCTTAACCACATTCCACCATCCAAGTGGCCCTCCAACCTGTGGTACTGGACATTTACCTGAGTAAATCCAAGTCCTTTCATATACTTTAAGGTGCTTGAGGGAAGAAATTATGCATCTTACTCATCTTCATTTTCCCTTCAGCGCCTAGTCCCATATTTTATCCATTGAAATGTTTCTTAAACCAATGGTGAATGGCTAATAAAATAAATAAATGCATGCATGAATAAAAATAAATCAAAGAAAGAGATGCTTTTAAAAATATCCACAATCAAGAAGGGTTGGACTTAAGAAGAGGAGGAGGAGAAAAATAAGGAGAAGGAAGAATAAAAGGTATAGCCAAAGGCCATTACAATTCTTTGAGAGAAAATGGTATAGGAAGATAACCCTGCAGGTTAAGGAACGTGCAGGGGGTGAGGAAGGAAAGCCTGAATACAAAGGCAGCAGCATGCACAGATCACTTATGGGAAGGCTATGCCTGTAAAGGAAGGTGTTGTGAAGAACTGTAACTAGAAAGGGAAAAAGTCAAGTGAAGAATCACATTTGCTTTTTATAAAACAGGATGAACCTGATTATGTTGACAGGAAGAGAGGATTAACTTCCATATAGAAGAGAGAATAAGAGTTCTGGAAGGGAAAGTGATCATTGCAAAAATAATGTCCCAGAAGAGATAAAAGGAACTGAATCCAGAGTGTTCCAATTCGTGGGTTACAAGTCAGTATTTTGGGGGTGGGATGGGATGGGATAGGGTGGGATGGTGTATTAGTCAGGGTTCTCCAGAGGGACAGCCAGTGGGCCATCTTTTAATCCATATTTCAGCTAACCAAGCAAATAAACTATTAGAACCTTTATTAACTCTCTGAGCTGCAACATTAAATGTAGAGTCCCTATTTAGTGGGCCCAAATCAATAAATTCAGCCTTATCCACTCTATGTTCCTTCCACCATTATCCCACACCCTTAATATCCATTCCCATGCCTGTTCTCCAGATTTCTGCTTATATAAATTAGAAAATTCAAGCAGTTCTTTCCAAGTGTAGCACACCTCCTCATGGGTCACACTCTCAACCTCACCTCTAGGGGCCTGCCGGGACTTTAGTTTAGTTATAGGTCTAGAAGCAAACAGGGCTGTTGAGGGTGGCTCCTGAGAAGGATCAACATTATCTTGCCTAGCAACTGCCTCAGGGGAGGCCATCACTGTTGCCTCAGGCAGCATAAGGTTTATCTCCTCAGACAAAGGTGGAAAGGCTGATGGCAGCATGAGACGGGGAGGGGATGTTGCCACTACTGGGGATGAGGAAGCTGTTTCTTCGGGCAAAAAAGTTTCATCAGAGTTTACAAACTCAGTGTCCCCAGCTTCATCAGGGTCCTCCCACACATCCCCATTCCAAGTTACAGGGTCCCACTATTTTCCAATCAATGCCCTCACTTTAACAGCAGACACCTGGCAAGGCTGTGCATGCACCTTCCGTTGCAGGTCAGCCACTCATATGATAAGAGCTTATGTCTGTCTTTCTACTATTTCAGCTCTTTCTCCATAGGAGATAAAACTCTCACTTGGGGCAATCTTAGCAGATTTGAGGCTCAATATCTATTTCTGAAGCCAGGAGTTAGAATCCAAGGGTTCATTTTCTTTCATCACTTTGTCCACTGAACTTAGGAGCAGCCAACCAGCTTCATTATGTTCCCTGGTTCTCCACATATAGTCAAAGGTATTATGTATAGAGTCACTAAACTCCTTGCCTCTCACGAGTAATGAATCAGGAGTGTCAAATGCATTTATCTTGCGTAACTCTCTAAACAGTTCACACCAACGACTGTCAGTGTTCTCCATACTATTATAAATAGAGTCCTTAGCATTTTTGATCTAATCATATTAAGCAGCCAACTCCAGAAACTGCAAAACCAATGAAAGAATGCTATTATTAATATTCTGTTCCTCTAGAACCACTCTTGGTACCAAAATCTGTATTAGTCAGGGTTCTCTAGAGGGACAGAACTAATAGGATGGATATATATATACATAGAGAGAGAGAGAAATTTATTAAGTATTAACTCACACAATCACAAGGCCCCATGATAGGACATTTGCAAGCTGAGAAGCAAGGAGAGCCAGTCCAAGTCCCAAAACCGAAGAGTCCCATGTTCGAGGGCAGGAAACATCCAACACAGGAGAAAGATGTAGGCTGGGAGGCTAGGCCAGTCTCCCCTTTTCACATTTTTCTGCCTATTTTCTATTTTAGCCATGATGGTAGCTGATTAGATGGTGCCCACCCAGATTAAGGGTGGGTCTGCCTGTCCGCAGCCCACTAACTCAAATGTTAATCCTCTTTGGCAACGCCTTCACAGACACACCCAGGATCAATACTTTACATCCTTCAATCCAATCAAGTTGACACTCAGTATTAACCATTCCAGACGGGATGGAAATTATTGGAATGCCTCACATTTTAAGAGGTTTGTTTCATGTGTGTACAGGTCATTATGTAAAGCCTATTTTTTACTGTGAGTTGTGGTCAAAATATGTTTGAAGCAACGGTCATGGGTGAAAAGGTTAGATTTAAGTTCTCTAGGACAACCTCACTCTGCTGTTAGCAATGGTATTAGATGCCCGTCCTGACCGACTACAATTCAGATAAACCCACCCATCCCATCTTCTTTTTTCCCTCCCCTTCTTCTTCCTTCCCTCCCTTTCTTCCTTTTTCCTTCCTTCAATAAACATTTCTTGAGCATCTATCTACAGCCTACCATTCAGTTTCCTAGGCTCTGGGCACACTCCTATCCTCACAGGGCTTCTAGTACAGCACTTACTATCTAGTAAGAATGACCTCTGGACACCCAAGACTATTCGCAGCACAGGCCTGGGCCCATTCTCCTAGTTCTTGCTTTGTAACTTAATCTCTGACTCAACTTTGCCTTCCTTCTCCTCTCATATCTGGATAACTGGGATGGTCTTACTATGGCTGTAACCTCTGCTCCTTTCCTCAAACACACTTAACTTCTGCCTCATATGATTCCAGCCCAGCCTGGCCCCAGCCTCAGCTCCCACCCAAGACTCACTCATATGCCCATGCTGCTGGCCAGCTTGCCTGAGCCCTCAGGTAGTGATACAGCCTTCTGGTTCCCCAGGTAGTGAAGGAAGGATCTGTCCTCCCACACACGCAAAAGCATTATATCTCAAGAAGGTACCAGAAGAATGTAAGTATCCCAAGTGAACTTCACTCTTGTCAGAACACCAAAATTCCAGAGAGGTGTTCTCCGTTGTGACTTGGCAAAGCCCCTGGAAGATGGGCAGGATGGCTTGCACACTGCGTTGATAGACTCATCCTGCATGTGCAGGCTGCTCTATTTGGCCATCCATTTAGGTCAGGTTCTTGTTTTTCCAGTTTTCTTCCATTCCATACACATCCCTTTGTGACTGTGGTTTTTACTTCAGGCATTCAGATGCACAGTCTTAAATGTGGCTTCTTGCATTGAGCGAATTAAAACAAGAGAAAATTTCTGCTGCAAGATTTGTGAAGGGGAAATTCTATAAAGTTTTCAATGTTTTAACACCACTGGAATGAGAGAAGAGGACAGCTTCAAAAGGGCCTGAGAAAATAGCTATTTCCAAAGCCCTCTTTCTTTGTTGTTTTGTTGTTTTGTTTTGTTTTAAGATGGAGTTTCACTCTTGTTGCCCAGGCCAAAGTGCAATGGCACGATCTCGGCTCACTGCAACCTCTGCCTCCCAGGTTCAAACGGTTCTCCTGCCTCAGCCTCCCGAGTAGCTGGTATTACAGGCATGCACTACCATGCCTGGCTAATTTTTTATATTTAGTAGAGGCGGTGTTTCACCATGTTAGTCAGCCTGGTCTCAAACTCCTGACCTCAGGTGATCTGCCCACCTCAGCCTCCCAAAGTGCCGGAATTACAGGCATGTGCCGCCACGTCCAGCCTCCAAAGCCCTCTTTTATAGATGATCACACTGAGGTTCATGAAGTTAAGAAATTCACCCAATTTTAATAGTCTATGGCAGCTGAGATGTTCTATGAGGGGCCTCAGGAGTGACTAGGGAAGGAGGGAAAGGCTCAGGAACTGGGACTCCACACCCCATTTCCTTTTCATCCAAAGCAGCTCTGCTTGTATCTGTTTCACATGCCAGCTTCTGCATGAGAATTAGTTTGAAAAGAGAGCTTCGCCACTTCAATAGCAAAAAAGCACACACACAAAGTAGCGTACTATGGCATAATTTTTATAACATTAAATTAGACCCCACTTACATAAATTAGAAAAAAAAGTACCCTAAGAAGATGTCAAACTCCTGTTAATGATATCCATGCTGTTTCACCAGTTAAGGGAAAGTTTACTGATGCCTGCAAGGAACCTTGAAATGTATCCCAAAAGTAAGAAGGATTAATGAACGGATGGGAAGATAGATATATGGGCACATTGGCAATAAATCAAGTAGTAAAATGCTAATGGTAGGAATTAGATGGTGGGTTGGGTTTGTAGGTGTTCTTGGTAGAGTCTTTCATTCGACTTTTCTACTTATTTGAAAATTTCACAATATAATGTTGGGAGAAAAAATTGACACCAGGTGCACATGCTCCAATAAATGTTTTCTTACCTTTTACTAGCTAGTTAAAAAAGAAAAGAAAAGAAAAGAAAATGAATATTATGCCTGTACTGCTTGGCCAATCTTGCTATTTTGAGGAGAAAACAGAAATAATCAATGTGATCGCTTTGGGAAATTAAAACACTACCTCAAATATTTTGCCAAATTAATTGTTTATTAACCAACTTTTAATTATGTAACTCTTTGAACTTCTAAGAAACTGCTGGCTCTAACTGAAGCCTCTCACATTTCTATAGTGCACTAACCTTTGATAAGTAATTAAATAAGACCTTTTACACGCGTTGCTTTGTTTGAACCAGATAGTTCTGTAAAATGTATAGGAAAGCATCGACCCCACTTTGCAGATGATGAGACTGAAATTCCAAGACCACACAGCCATCTATGATCACATGGCTGGATCTTGAAATAAAGCTCATGATTTCCAGCTCCTGGGGAGGGTGATGGTAGCAAGAGGAGGGCAGAGTAGATCCACTGTGGCATTCATGAAGGCCTTCAGGTCGAAGAAATGCAAAGCAGCAAGATTGAAATGGACACATTAATAGAATGATCTGATCAGGTCTAGTGGTTAAACATCTTTGCGTATTTCCTTCTTAACTTGTAAAGTATTACTTTACCTCTTAATGATGACCATTTTGCAGTAAATGATTTACTAATGTTTGCATCAGCACTCACAATTGTCTGCATTTCAAAATAAATTCTGGTTACATATTGAAGTCCAGAAACCGTAGAGGGGGAATAGGAACTTGGAAGTCTACAATGTATTCATTATGAAGTTCTGGGGCATTAATCACTGAAATGAAATGGACCTCAGTGTCTTCCTCAATACAGTAGGAGATGCCAAATTGACAGACAGACATAGACTTGAATTTTACACGTAAAATGGATCATGATGATTATTTAGTCCCTCAGTTACCTACCTGGAATTTTAAAGACTTCTAGACTAGCATAAGCAATATTTCAAAACTTGTCATAGAAATCATGTACTTATCCAAAATGGTGATGGTCAAATTAAAACACCTCTATTCTTTCATTGTATTATTCTCATGTTCAACCAAGCTTACATTGGCTTTTAAAAATGTCTCTAATTCTTGAAAAAAATCAAAACTAAAATAAAAAAACACTTAGATGCAATTTATTCTACTGGAAAAGTTTTCTAAACTTTAAAAGGAGGATGGGAGAAGGACAGATAATAAAAAGGATTATTTATCTTTTATCCCAAATTATGAGATAATAATCTTGTCAAAATTCTCTGTTTTACTAATAAGAACTAAAGAATCAAAAGAAACTGAGTGATCTAAGTTCATCCAACAAGCAAGATGTGAGCCAGAAATTAACCCAATATTTACTGGGGTATATGATAATATAAAGTATATGGATGAGTTTTGAGACAGTTCAAAACAACACATTCATTTAAGCTTCTCTTTTTTAATAAACAGATAGCTATACTTTGGGCTATAAATTTCACATTTTGTTCATCCTCAGATTATTTTGGTGGTAAGAGCCGCTTTTCCAATGTGGCTCACAGCTACCTCAACTTATCAAGAAATCATTAGTCCTTCAAAAGTCAGATGTTTCAACAAGATTGCCCATTAATTCTAGACTTAAGCAGAAAGGACTCTCACAGTTCCTGTGTCAGCACAGTGGCATCATCTTTTGGGTGCAAAACAAGGGAACACACGCATTCTTCTGATAAAGTCTTCAGTACTGTTGACCATATATAATAATTGAGGCTGACAGCATAGGCTCTGGGAAAAGACCCAGTTCAAATCCCAATTCTATCACTAAACTTGGGCAAGTGACATATCCCCTCAATCTTCTCATGCATGACACAGTGATAAATTAATGCATACCAAATACCTAGCTAAATATACCATGCAGCAAATATGCAATCCATGTTAATAGCTATTATTAAACGTTGGCCAGCTGGTAACTTGCTACAAGGAAGCGTGTGTCTTTGTTTAACCAGGAGTTATTCCTGCCATTTTCTTTTAGTATGTTTCAGATCTCCAGAGAAAGAGCCCCTAATTGCTGAGTTTGATGTTGAACAATCAATTCCAGGGGGCTGTATCTTGAGTCTGGCATAGGATGAGTCCTCTCTCTCTCTCTGTATCTTGAATCCAACAGAATTTTGTAATGACCACTCAGCCAGCGCCTCTGGGGCACTGAAAACTCAACACGGTCTCTTCACCCCAGAACCTTGGTTTAGTGCTGAGATGTACCAAGCTTTGTGCCCCAGTGTGTGGGAGGACATAACCCTGTCACATCAGCCAGGGAGGGCTTTACACTTAAGTCACAGTTTCTTGGCTTGGAGCGCTCACTAGTTCACTTTCTGGGACCCCTGAGCTTCCCACAGCTCCTTTGCAGTGGGTCCTGTTGGCTAACACCTCTGTGGCCACTTGACTTTTTCATGCTATCTACTGCTGGGGTCAGTCCCAAAGTGATTGGCATGTCTTCCCTCACTCTAGTCCAGCATCTGATTTTCCCCACTGGCACCCCCTGCTCAATGCTACCACTACCATGTTCAGACAGCCACTCCTGTTGTTGTTGTGGATTGCACACCAGTCTGCAGATATTGTGGCTTGTGATGAACAACAGCAAGGCAGAAGAGAACACCAGGTGAGTGACGGTTGCAGGAGGGCCCCTGGAGTCTCTACCCTGAAAGCTGAGCTTGCCAAGTATGAATGTGGGTTGGTTTAATATCCCCGGTATGACCACACTCCCAGCAAACTGAGATGGAAAAACCAGACCATTCATGTGTCCATTCACCATGTGTGATTGTTATAGAGGCTGCAATTTACTTTAATAAAGTTAGTGTAATGTTTTGAATGTGCCGATTAGTTCAAGCTTCATTCTAGGGTTGCCCCAAAAGACAAACCACATTCCAGGGGTGGTCTGCTCACCTACAACAGAAAGACAACATTCCAGTGTGGGCCATTACAAGAATGTCCCTAGTCCATACCTTGGTCAATACCTGAGGCTTTGCTAATAAGCAGAGTGAATGTTATCCATGAAATTTCTAATTGATTAAAGTAGACTTCTTGAATATCATGATGAATGTTGGAAATTGGTAAAAAGGAAGTCAAGGTAGCTGAGAAATGTAGGTTGATTAAAATATTTAAAGACACTCCCAGCTCTTACAGCAACAGGGTATAAGAATCTAAGGAGGCCTGTAGCCCTTGTCCTGAGGGATGGTGCACAAGGCAAGTTCCTAAATAGTCCCGTGTAAACAGACATGACCTTGGAGGATTCTCCTTGCAGGTTGCTAGCCATGAGAATGCAGGAGCCTGCCTCTGGAACCCAGGGAAATTGCCTCTGGTGAACACAGCTGTTACCACAAGGTGTGGACAGACAGCTGGAACCTCATCAAGCTTCCAGAACAGCTTCCATGAGTCACTTTTGTGCTTGGTTGTTAATAAATGCTCAGTGAATAAGTGGCTATCTGTGTGGCAGCAGAACTGAGACTGCCGTAAGCCTAGTGAGGTGTTCGCCTCTGGTGCAAAATTTAAAAGGGTGCCGAAGCAAATATTTTAACGCAATTTTTTTAAACCTATGATGAACAAAATACCCAGTTTTAAATAAAGACAGGCTGCTGATGTTTGTTTTATAGCCCAGCATTACTGTGCATCAAGAACAATTGTTTCCAATCAGCCAGAGATTCCAAGACCCCTGCCTGGGGCCGCCTCCACTGAGCAGGTTTACAAAGGCTGAAGATGGTAAACACAGATTAGGCAATATGGGTGGGCGTTATACAGTCATGGTTTTTGACTACAGCTTTTATTAGCTTTTGATATTGATATGATATAATTATATAATATGTATTTATAGATCATCTATTTTTATAATCAGTTATATAATATATAATACATATTTATAATGTATAGTAAATATAATTATAAAAGATAATATAGGAGGCTGGGCACGGTGGCTCACGCCTGTAATCCCAGCACCTTGGGAGGCTGAGGCAAGTGGATCACCTGCGGTCGGGAGTTCGAGACCAGCCTGACCAACATGGTGAAACCCCATCTTTATTAAAAATACAAAAATTAGCCAGGCGTGGTGGTGGGTGCCTGTAATCCCAGCTAGTCAGGAGACTGAGGCAGGAGAATTGCTCGAACCCAGGAGGCGGAGGCTGCAGTAAGCCGAAATCACGCCATTGCATTCCAGCCTGGGCGACAGAGCAAGACTCCATCTCAAAAAATTAAAAAAGAAAAAAGAAGATAATCTATACTAATGATATAATAATATAAATATTAACTATTAATAAAGGTACACAGAGGCACACATTCTTCCTTTTGCTCAGGTTCCAGCATGGCTGGACACAGTATGGGGTGGTGGATTTTCATCTAAGATTCACTCTCCTCATAACCCAGTGATGAGGTTGGGCGTGTTGGGAGAGTTTGCAGCACTGGCACTTTTTCCTGGTGACCTATATGCTGGCCTCCCTCTCTGTCCATGGCACCTACTTTCCCAGGATCAATATCACTGGGAACATAAATTAATAGTTAGGTTTCTGGATAGTGTAAAATCACAGCAAAGAAAGGAAAATATATGGATGCCTGAGCTATGCCCTGAGTGTTTGTGTTCCCCCAAAATTCATGTTAAAACCCTCATCCCCAGTGGATGGTATCTAAAGATGGGGCCTTGGGGAGATGATTAGGTCTTGAGGGTGGAGCCCTCATGATAGGATTGGTGTCTGTGTTAGCCCATTCACACACTGCTCTAAAGACATACCTGAGACTGGGTAATTTACAAAGAAAAAAGGTTTAATTGACTTACAGTTCCACAGGCTGTACAGGAGGCATGACTAGGGAGGTCTCAGGAAACTTAGTCATGGCGGAAGGTGAAGGAGAAGCAAGCACACCTTACATGGTGGGAGCAGGAGGAAGAGCGAAAGCAAATGGGGAGGTGCTACACACTTTCAAACAACCAGATCTTTTGAGAACTCTATCACGAGATAGCACTAAGGGGATGGTGCTACACCATTAGAAACCACCCCTATAATCCAATCACCTCCCACCAGGCCCCACCTCCAACACTCAGGATCTTAATTTAACATGAGATTTGGGTGGTGACACAAAGCCAAGCCATATCAGTATCCTAATAAGAAGAGACATAAGAACTCTTCTCTTTGCCCTCCACCCTGTGCAGACACAATGAGAAGACAGTTTTCCATGAACCAGGAAGCAGCCTTCACCAGATACCAGATCTGCAGCATCTTGATCATGGACTTCCCAGCCTCCAGAACTGTGAGAAATAAATGTTTGTTGTTTAAGCCATGCAGTCTATGGAACTTTGTTATAGTAGCCCAAATGGACTAACATAGCATATATGTACATATGTATATGTGTGTGTGTGCATGCATGAATGTGTGTGTACGTGTGTGTTTCTTAACTACTTTCTATTTGTTTAAAATATAATATTGGGGGGATAGTTTAAATTTTTTTTAATTATAGAAAAGCATCAATAAAAGTACAAATATTTTTAGAATCACTCATAATCTTACTACACACACATACTCACATACATATAAAAGAAGAAACTATCTTAAGAGATTTCAAGAAGTTTCAGTCAAGAGAGCACTTCCAATAAATGGAAACATAAAATTTTGGGGAATTCCTAGTAGCATTTGAGATGCATCTTGATGGACAGATTGCTAGGACAGATTGTTGAGTGAGTAAAGCAAGTTGCAGAATGATAAATGCAGTTTGATACTAAGTACAGTGTGATACTATTTATGTCACAGACACACCCACACACAAAACGAGTCACACCATACATTCTCCGTAAGTGCATGTGTGTGTACATAAATGCACAGAAAGGATGTGGAAGGTGCCCCTCCAGCCAAGAATGATGCTTATCTCTCAGGAAAAGCAGGAGGGGATGAGATTGGGTAGGGGCCTGGTCAAAGAATTTCCTTTTATATAATGTTTTAATATTTTACAAGGGAAGAGTATTCATATGAATTACAAGATGACCATTCCAGGGAGGTGGGCAGTGTGAATTTTAAGTGGGACAGAAGAGGGCAGTTTGAAGACAGTTTGGCAGTAACAAAGTATACCAAGAAGGCTAGTTAGGAGAGCATACCAAAAGGTAGGTGCTTTTTAAGATCCAAAAGTAGAGGAACTTAAACTCCAGGCTGAACTTTATTCATAGCTATGCCATAGGAAGATACTTTGGATGCCCATATATAAAGCACATTTGTTGGGAAACCAGTTAAGAAGCCACATTAATGGCCAAGTGAGCCCAGTCTGGGACAGGAAGAGGAGGAACTGAGGAAAAAGATGAGACAGATTTTGAACCCACCTGATCTGATAGGGAGCAGAAAGAGTGAAGGCAAGGACAGCAAGAGAGGGAGGAATCAAAGATTTCATCCATGTGGTTGGTGTGATGTTGATGTCACTTAAAGAGATACAGAATTTTCTTTTTTTTGAGACAGTGTCTCGCTGTGTCGCCCAGGCTGGAGTGCAGTGTCGCAATCTCGCAGTCTCCGCTCACTGCAAACTCCACCGCCTGGGTTCAGGCAATTCTCATGCCTCAGCCCCCTGAATAGCTGGGATGACAGACATCCACCACCATGCCTGGCTAATTTTTGTATTTTTAGTAAAGACAGGGTTTCACCATGTTGGCCAGGCTGGTCTCGAATTCCTGACCTCAATTGATCTGCCTGCCTCGGCCTCCCAAAGTGCTGGGATTGAAATACAGAAAAGAGAAAATACTAATGATCACCAAATTCTCTCTCTCAAATGTATAAGTAAGTGAATGAAATTTCTTTCCAATAATTAACTGAGCTAATGCATGGAAAGCTCTGAGCACAAAGGCAATGCTTAACTGCAATAATAATAGTGGCAAACACACACGGATAGTTTTTATGTATCAAGCATGATTGTAAGCACTTTAATGTATTAAAACTTTTAATTCTCACCATAATTTTATGCCATAGGTATAATTTTATGCCATAGGTATTATTACTGTGGTCATTTGGCAAGATTACACTTCTAGAATTGTGACGTGCCTTGCCGGAGTCCTGTTGATAGCAAGCTGGCAGAACAGGCGTGAATGTCCAAGCCACCTAGTGCCAGGGCCCATAACCTCACTCTCACCCAAACTGCTTTCAACAGGAGACAGTGGTGGTGTCGTTATTAAAAAACAAGTTATTACGCATCCCTATGTCCTAAGCTCTGTGCTGAGTATTGTCCAGATGCCATATAATGTCACATTTCGGCCCATTAACTTAGAAACCATATTTGAAAGGTAAAATTATTTAAAAATTACTTAAAGCTCATTAAATCAAAAAATTCAATTAAATAGAAATCTCTTTCATAAGCATTTTACCTGATAGAGATTTTAGCATATGAAAATTGACTTGTGGATGACAATTCCAGAAAAAATAATGTCGACTGCAAGACGCAATTTGTTAAATTAGGTAAGGAAGGAACTCGGGGGTCACAATCATCGTGGTAACTGCTCAGTGCTAATTATAAAACGTTGAAGAGCTGCCAGAGAGAAAGCCGACCTGGGAATCACCATAGCTGTCTAATGAGAAGCAGTTACAGCCAGATTACATTGGAGAAAGAAAAATGGAAGGCACCACCTGGTTGAACCCTACCTTTTAGAGATAATGAAACCTGAGCTAAGGGGAGCCCCCACAGGATCCCTCAGGTAGAGTCAGGCTAGAGCACCCTGTCTGGCAAGCCCCTCTCCAGGGTGACATCCTGGCTAAGGTAACAGAATAGGTGACATATGTGACTTGAATGCACCAGGGATTCCCAAAGGTTGAAAGGCCTGGGCCATGTACATTTGGGGCTTAGCAGTGGTGGGGACTTCTAATACATTTAAAAAATAAAGATGAATAACACAAAGCTATAGAAATGGTCAGTTCATCTCCACCCACTGGCACCAAAAGGACTGACAATATGACTTGGTTTGCCTGGGAAAGTGTCCATTTATGTCTGTTTTCCTGATAGAAGGATTCATGAGCCTCCTTTCACTGGTGACAGTTTTCAGTTTGGATATTATATAAACTGGTCACCTTGATCAAAAAAGTCTGTGTGAATGTGACGTACTGGGCCAGTGGTCTTCCTGCTGCCTGCCTGTCATGCCCACCTAGCCTCACCCAGCCCCACAGGCCATGGTACACATGGCTCTGTGATTTGGGACACTCTTGCATTTGTATTAAATGAGCCACAGTCACCTGCTGGCAAAGGGCAACATCACCACGCTAAGATCAACAGAGGGGCTGGTGGACGAACTGTGGGGCAGGAGAATCTCAATGGCATCACCTGGGTACCCCGCCTTGACTTGTCCTTGACACAGTTAACTGCATGTGTCTCTCTTCTGCTTGTAAAATAAAAAGTGATGACTGGATTCTGTAGCGGCAAGGACACAAGTCTGTCTACCTGATGCCATGAATATGCCTGGATATATTGACATATGATATGGATATATGACCACAAAGATGTCTACATGTGATATACACATGATCATTTAGAAAGTCAAAAAGAAAAATACACGAGACCAACAAGTTTGTTGTCGTGTGTATGTTGGGGTGAGGTGGAAGGATGGAACATTCAATAGGACAGGAAGGGGAGGATGAAGGGAGCCAAAAGACAGAGGGAAAAATAATTATATAGACTGCACTAAAAAGAGAGAAGCAAATTGATTATGACTTTATACATATATGTAAAACTATGTATGTATGTGTGTGTGTGCATAAAGTAGAGACACATGCAGAATGGACCAAGTGCTAGTCTGGGAGCTGATCTCCCAGTGCTCTCTGAGAACATCTTGTTCACTCCAGCCTCCCCAGGTACTTAGGGTAGTGTCCACAGCACAGATATTTCTGGAAGGAAATAAGAATGCAAGCTAGCAAATCAACTTGGTTTCTACCCCTAAGGACACTACTCCTTAGGTGTACAGCTCTGGGCAATGCTTCCTTGGCCCAGAGGTAGCTGAGAAAATGAAAGACTGTTTTCAACAAGGGCAGGTCTGAACAAAAAATGCAGGCAGACAAATTCTCCTAGACACCCCCAGACATGGTGGCCACTACTTTTGCTGCAGTGGCAGCCTGCTTTGAAGCTGCGTGTTTGGTCTGTTAAGCTTTCTTAATTCATGTGCACATACTCACACTGTGTGTGCATGCACACACACAGAAAGGCAATAAAGAAAAATTACCTACGGTTTTCTTTTCAATGTGTATAAATGTGTGTTTTTAAATTTATGCTTTTAAATATGTAAATGCCATCCCTCACACTTTTTAATTTATATGTATAAGCAAACTCTTTTATAACAAAATGAGGTCATTTATATTTTCCTACTAAAGGAGAATTTATATTATTCTGCTTTATAAACTTTTATTCTCACTTAATATATTACAGATGTCTTCCAGGTTTGTTCATAGAAGGCCACTGTAGCCAGCTTATTGTCACAGTAATGATGCATAACAAATCACCAATGACTCCCAACAACTATCTTTTTCTTCACTCACACTGAGGGTCTCGTCTTGACTCTGAGCTTCAGGTTGGGTCCAGTCTGCTTCCCATGTCTGTTCTAGAGACTGTCATTCTTCTTATGGTGATGGCAGAAGCTCAAGAGGAGTGAATGGAAACACATAGTGTCCCTCAAGTCACCTCTGTCTACATCTCATGGCCCAAAGCAAGTCATATGGTCAAGTCCAATATTGGTGGGATGGGGAAATACACTCCACCTCTCCTGGGATCAACAGCAGAGTCATTGACACAGGGTGTGGTTGGGGAGAGGAGGGTGAGGCAAGAAGGAAGATGCAATATGCCATGGTAGAAATGTATCAGCCTTTATTTAACCAGGCCCCTACAGATGAAAAATTAGACTGATTCCAA
The DNA here is from genome assembly GCF_001698545.2 of Rhinopithecus bieti. Taxonomy (NCBI): domain Eukaryota; kingdom Metazoa; phylum Chordata; class Mammalia; order Primates; family Cercopithecidae; genus Rhinopithecus; species Rhinopithecus bieti. Next base: position 3,201,238 of record NW_016814423.1, on the reverse strand, counting down.
TCAACAGTCATGCAAAATGCACTCTGCCAAGCCCCTCATTTAATTCTCACAGCAACCCTGAAAAGCAGCTACTATTAACCACACTGAAGAATGAGGAGGAAACTCGATCATGCTATAGATGACTAATAATTTGCTCTGGGTCATTGTTTCAGTGAGAAATGCAGGTGTCTCTCAAACCCAAATTTTCGCAGTACAGCCCCATAAAAATCCTTCTGAGATTTGGTGCATGGTCAGATTTATCTCCTCCAGGTAGCTATGAATAAAGACACAGTTCATCCTATTTCCCTTTTGTCTAGGCTTCCATGAAGCTCAAAGCCAAGTTTAAGTCTCAAACAAGGCAAATTACTTGCAATTAGTATATTCATAGACTCATTTCTTTGGTTCTAATTTTCCATTTCTATTTCACTCAACTTATTTATAATGTACTTTTTTGCAAGTTTCCTTCATTTTAAAAATAAAGAATCAAGGTGTAATGAATTTGAATTTGAAGGATGTCAGAATTTCCTGACTGAGCATTCAAGGAGCTCAAGAGTATTGGGTTCTGATTGTGGATGGTCAGTGCCCCAGACTCTGCCTCCTATACAGTGCAACTTTCTGAAGCCTGGGCTCTAGGTGATCACCAGTCACACTCACTGCAGCCAGAAGACAAAGAAGGGAAAAAGAATGACACTCAAATGAATCGATTGTATTGATTAGCAGGAACTCCAGTAGCAATTCAAGAGCATTGGAAAATTAATAAATGATGATGTTCTTCCCTGCTTACCAATACCAGAGATAATCTAAGGTTAATTTTAGTGCTCTACACTGCATCTGGCCCATCAGGTACTTAATAAATGCCTAATGATGCACAGCTATACATTTATCAAAAAGAAGTAAATATAATCAATCAAAAGGCAAATGTCTTTTAAAATTCTCATTCTTATGTTTTAGACTATTAAGGTATCAATTTAAAGACAAACTCCTGTAATCACCCAATGGAGTCTTCTTGCCCACTGCACAAACAAAACCAATTCACTGAAACAATGGCATTGCAGTAAAGAAAGAGTTTAATTGACATGAGGCCAGCCACACCATGCAGGAGATGAAGTTATTACTCAAATTGGTGTCCCTGAACCCTTGGAGGTTAGGGTTTTTCAAGGATAGTTTGGTGGGCAGGGGACTAGGGAATGAGTACTGCTGATTGGTTGGGGATGCCATCATGGGGGAAATGTGGAAGATGTGGAAAATGGTTCTTGTGTGCTTAGTCCACCTCTGGGTGGGGGCCACAGGACCAGCTGAGTCATGAGTCACAGGTCTGGGTGGAGTCAGCCAGTAATCAGAAATGCAAAAGTCTGAAAAGACACTGCAAAAGTCCAATCTTAGTTTCTACAATAGTAATGTTATTTACAAAAATAATTGGGGAAGTTACAAATCCTGTGATCTCCAGAACTATGGCTGATTATCATTTAACTATGCCTACATCTTAGCAGAATTCAGACCCTTCTCATACTCCTAACCTTGTGGTCTTTCATTAGTTTTACAAAGGTGATTTAGTTTAGAGAAGGACTATTATTATCCTTGCTCTAAGGTTAAATTATTAACTAAAATTTCCCCAAAATTAGTTTGCCCTATGCCTAGGAATGTCCAAGGGCAGCTTGGAGATTAGAACCAAGACAGCATCAACTATATAAGATTTATCTTTCTGTTATAATTTTGCAAAGCCAATTTCAATCCCTTCCTTGGGTTTCAGCACATCTCAATCCTGAGGTATGAGCTATGGATATGAAAAAAGGCCAAGAACAGCTCTAACTTCTTCTTGCTGACAGGTGGCATAGCTGGGGTAGAGGTTGCTCTCAGGGTGAGAGGAGTGAAACAGTTTTGCAGTTGTCTGTACGTATTCAAGGGTGCCCAGCTGGGATCCCAAGGTCTGCATAACAAAAACATTAGTGCTCTTAACCACAGCTTTAGTACAACACCTACGAGAATAGCAGACTATAAGAGTCCTAACATAAGGAGTGAAAACCCCATGGAACTGGCTTGAAGCCTTGAGGGATCCAGGTGAATGACGCCAAGAATCAATCAGGTATTGGGTCATCAGCAGAGACAAAAAACCAATGACCAAGGCTGGAATCTGGTGTACTATAGTTTTCTGAAACGTATTTTTTCTCTCTCCAGTTTTCACTTCTACCAAAGATGAATCACAGTAGAACAAATTCATTTGCAAAATAAGTTTTAGTTTTATTATATTTGGCCTAATTATTTGCATAAAGCATAGGAAGAATGATTATTTACTATATAGGCTCTTTTCTAAATTGGCTTTTCTGGATTTTTTTTTTTTTTCATAAGGAATTTCAGATTAGATCTTTTAAGAGCCTCTTGAAACCAACTGAGGATGTTATAAAAGGATCAGCAAAGTTTCAAACAAAAGTCATAAAAAGATTATTTACCAGTCTGGACATGGTGACTCATGCCTGTAATCCCAGCACTTTGGGAGGCCGAGGTGGGTGGCTCACCTGAGGTCAGGAGTTTGAAACCAGCCTGGCCAACATGGTGAAACCCTGTCTCTGCTAAAAAATACGAAAAAAATTAGCCAGGTGTGGTGGCAGGTGCCTGTATTCCCAGCTACTCAGGAGGCTGAGGCAAGAAAATCGCTTGAACCCAGGAGGCGGAGGCTGCAGTAAGCTGAGATTGCACCATTGCACTCCAGACTGGGCAACAAGAGCAAAACTCCGTCTCACAGAAAAAGATTATTCACCTTCCATTAGTACAGTCCATGCAATTAACTCCTGTTCTGCTTAATATTTGTGAACATATCAGCTCTTCCTGAGAATCCTGGAAGTTTTCTATTTCAATGGAATAATAGGCAAAGTTGTCAGAAACCTGCATTTAAGAGCACCTGTCGGCGTTTTATAGTTTATTATAAATCACTTTTTGAAAAGGATCAAAGTAAAACAATTGTAGATGACAAAAGTTTCAGAACAACTATGATTAACGACACAACTGACAAGGAAATCTGGTTATTTTATGGCATACAACAATTTAACAAAACAATCATAATTATTACTGATAATATACACTAAGTCTTATTTGAATTATAGGCGCCTCACACAATTCTGGAACACACAGCAATAATATATGAGTACAAATACAGCCCATAGAAAGCCAAACATCATTTCATACTTGACAACACTCCCTGTATGATCTTAACATAGCAAATAAGTCAAATATGTGTCCATTTCAGACTTCAAGGGACCTAATATCTGAAACATTAATGAGGTCAAAAGGTGGGATTTAAAATTTGATTTTGGAAAGTTTTTCAAATATCAAAGGTTTAAAACACTTGTCACAAAATAGTATCACAGGTTATTCATTTAGCCAAAGTGATTAACTCAAAGATTTTTTAAAAACCGCAAAATCCTTTATTCTGATAGAGAAGAGACAGCTTTCCAAAGAACAAGACCCAATAAAGACAGCAGGAGGCCAACTGAATCTCTCTTCTCTCTCCCCTCTTTTTCCTGCAGTTTGCTCAAAAGGCAAAAAACTTTCATTATTTCTCAATATTACATGAAAATCTTATTCAAAAAAGAAAACCAAGTTCTACCTTTGCATTAGTGCATTATTAATGCTAAAGCTAAATTTAATAAAATCTTATAAACAAATCTAATTTTAATTAGCTTGACCATAAGGTAAGATATCTACAACTCTTTATAATTCTTTATAATTTTTTTTTAAAGATTAGATTAATGCTCCATGAAAACCCTGTTATTCAGATACAGGAGCCCAGATTCTCCAGATTCTGGCAGAATCATCAATGTGTTTCCTTTTTTGTTTGTTTGTTTTTGAGGGAGGGGTGGTATTTGTTTGTTTATTTATTTTATTGCAATAGGTTTTAGAGAACAGGTGATGTTTGGTTACATGAGTAAGCTCTTTAATGGTGATTTCTGAAATTTTGGTGCACCCATCACCCAAGCAGTGTACACTGTACCCAGTGTGTGGTCTTTTATCCCTTACCCCCTCCAACCCTTTCACCCAAGTCCCTAAAGTCCATTGTATCATTCCTATGCTTTTGCATCCTCACAGCTTAGTTCTCACTTATGAGTGAGAACATAAGATGTTTGGTTTTCCATTCCTGCATTACTTCACTTAGAATAATGGTCTCCAATTCCATCCAAGTTGCTGCAAATGCCATTATTTCATTCCTTTTTATGGCTAAGTAGTATTCCATGGTATGTATATGTGTGTGTGTGTGTACATACATATATACACATGTATATATATATATACATATATACACACACACGTACCATAATTTCTTTATCCACTCATTGATTGATGGGTATTTGAGCAGGTTCCACAATTTTGCAATTGTGAGTTGTGCTGCCATAAACATGCATATGCAAGTATCTTTTTCATATATTTTTTCATATAATGACTTCATTTAGTTCTGATCTGATCTTTGTTATTTATTTTCTTCTGCTGGGTTTGGGTTTGTTTTGTTCTTGTTTCTCTAGTTCCTTGAGGTGTGATCTTAAATTGCCTATTTGTGCCTTCAGACTTTTTGATGTAGGCATTTAAGGCTATGAACTTTCCTCCTAGCACCACCTTTGCTGTATCCCGGGGGTTTTGATAGGTTGTGTCACTATCATCATTTAGTTCAAATAATTTTTTAATTTCCATCTTGATTTCATTGTTGACCCAACAATTATTCAGGAGCAGGTTATTTCATTTCCATGTATTTGCATGGTTTTGAGGGTTCCTTTTGGAGTTGATTTCCAATTTTATTCCACTGTAGTCTGAGAGAGTACTTGATATAATTTTGATTTTCTTAAATTAATGACACATGTTTTGTGACCAATCATATAGTCCATCTTGGAGAATGTCCCATGTGCTGATGAATAATATGTATATTCTGAAGTTGTTGGGTAGAATGCTCTGTAAATATCTGTTAAGTCCATTTGTTCTAAGGTGTAGTTTAAATCCATCTTTTATTTGTTGGCTTTCTGTCTTGAAGACCTGTCTAGTGCTGTCAGTGAAATGTTGAAGTCCCCCACTATTATTGTGTTGCTGTCTATCTCATTTCTTAGGTCTAGTAGTAATTGTTTGATAAATATCGGAACTCCAGTGTTAGGTGCATATATATTTAAGATTGTGATATTTTCCTGTTGGCCACTTCCCTTCATCATTATATAATGTCCCTCCTTTTTTAACAGTTGTTGCTTTAAAGTTTGTTTTGTCTGGTATAAGAATAGCTACTCCTGCTCATTTTTGGTGTCTATTTGCATGGAACATCTTTTCCCACCTCTTTACCTTAAGTTTACATGAGTCCTTATGTGTCAGGTGAGTCTCTTGAAGACAGCAGATACTTGGCTGGTAAATTCTTATCCATTCTGACATTCTGTATCTTTTAAGTGGAGCATTTAGGCCATTTACTCAATGTTAGCATTGAGATATGAGGTACTGTTCTATTCATCATGTTATTTGTTGCCTGAATACCTTGTGTTTTTGTTTTATTTTTCATTATGTTGTTATTTTATAAGTCCTATGAGATTTATGCTTTAAGTAAGTTCTATTTTGGTGTATTTCAAGGATTTGTTTCAATATTTAGCGCTCCTTTTAGCAGTTCTTAAAGCACTGGGTTGATAGTGGTGAATTCTTTCATCATTTGTTTGTCTGAAAAAGACTGTATCTTTCCTTTATTTATGAGGCTTAGTTTCACTGGATACAAAATTCTTGGCTGGCAATTACTTTGTTTGAGGAGGCTAAAAATAGGGCTCCAATCCCTTCTAGCTTGCAGGGTTTCTGCTAAGAACTTTGCTGTTAATCTGATAGGTCTTCCTTTTAGGTTACCTGGTATTTTGCCTTACAGCTCTTAAGATTCTTTCCTTTGTCTTGACCTTAGATAACCCGATGACTATGTGCCTAGGAGATTATCTTTTTGCAATGAATTTCCCAGGTGTTCTTTGAGCTTCTTGTATTTGGATGGCTAGATCTCTAGCAAGGCTGGGGAAGTTCTTCTCAATTATTCCCTCAAATATGTTTTCCAAACTTTTAGATTTCTCTTCTTCCTCGGGAACACCAATTTTTTTTCATTATTATTATTTTTTTTTATTATTATACTTGAAGTTCTAGGGTACATGTGCACAACATGCAGGTTTGTTACATATGTATACATGGGCCATGGTGGTGTGCTGCACCCATTAACTCGTCATTTACATTGGGTATATCTCCTAATGCTATCCCTCCCCTCTATCCCCTCCCCAAAACAACACCCGGTGTGTGATGCTACCCTTCCTGTGTCCAAGTGATGTTATTGTTCAATTCCCACCTATGAGTGAGAACTTGCGGTATTTGGTTTTCTGTTCTTGCAATAGTTTGCTGAGAATGATGGTTTCCAGCTGCATCCATGTCCCTACAAAGGACACGAACTCATCTTTTTTCATAACTGCATAGTATTCCATGGTGTATATGTGCCACATTTTCTTAATCCAGTCTGTCACTGATGGACATTTGGGTTGATTCCAAGTCTTTGCTATTGTGAATAGTGCCGCAATAAACGTATGTGTGCATGTGTCTTTATAGCAGCATGACTTATAATCCTTTGGGTATATCCCCAGTAATGGGATGGCTGGGTCAAATGGTATTTCTAGTTCTAGATCCTTGAGGAATCGCCACACTGTTTTCCACAATGGTTGAACTAGTTTACAGTCCCACCAACAGTGTAAAAGGGGAACACCAATTATTCTTAGGCTTAGTCATTTAACATAATCCCAAACATCTTGGAAGTTTTGTTCTTTTTCTTTTCTTTCTTTTCTTTTTTTTTTTTTTTTTTTTTTTTTCATTTGTCTTTGCTGGATTGGGTTAATTTGAAAGCCTTGTCTTCGAGCTCAGAAGTTCTTTCTTCCACCTGTACCATTCTATTGCTGAGACTTTCCAGTGTATTTTGCATTTCTGTAAGTATGTCCTTCATATTCAGAAGTTGTGATTGTTTTTTATTTAATTTTTCTGGAGATTTTTCTGTCCATATCCTGTAACACTTTTTAAATTTCTTTAAGTTGATATTCACCTTTCTCTGGTGCCTCCTTGAGTTTAATAATCAACCTCCTGAATTCTTTTTCTGGCAATTCAGAGGTTTCTTCTTGGTTTGGATCCATTGCCAGTAAGCTAGTGTGATCTTTTGGAGGTGTTGAAGAACCTTGTTTTGTCACATTACCAGAACTGGTTTTCTGGTTCCTTCTCATTTGAGTAGACTATGTCAGAGGGAAGATCTGGGGCTCAGGGGCTGCTGTTCAGATTCTTTTGTCCCAGGGGGTACTGCCTTGATGTGGTGCTCTCCCCCTTCCCCTAGAGATGTGGCTTCCTGAGACACAAACTGTAGTGATTATTATTTCTTTTCTGGATCTAGCCACCCAGTGGAGCTACCAGGCTCTGGGCTGGTACTGGGAGTGTCTGCAAAGAGTCCTGTGATGTGAACCTTCTTCAGGTCTCTCAGCTGTGGATATCAGCATCCACTCTGGTGGAGGTAGTAGGGGAATGAAGTCCAATGTGCTTCTTATATTAATGTTTCATTTATAGAAAAACCAAATAATTCTCTTCAAATGTTGGCCAGCTTGCTCACACCCCACAGAACTTTGTTTTGTTTTGTTTTTGAGACATGGCCTCTAGGCTGGAGTGCAGTGGCATGATCTTGGTTCACTGCAACCTCCACCTCCTGTTTTCAAGTGATTCTCATGCCTCAGCCTCCCAAGTAGCTGGGACTACAGACACACGTCACCACACCCAGCTAATTTTTGTATTTTTAGTAGAGACAGGGTTTAGCCATGTTGGCCAGGCTGGTCTTGAACTCCTGGTCTCAAGTGATCTGCCCACCTTGGCCTCCCAAAGTGGTGGGATTACAGGTGTGAGCCACCATACCCAGCCCACAGAACTTTTTTTTACAAGATCAATATTGCACAAATATTTAACAACTTTCTTAAACCTTCAGTTTTGTCCTATCATTCTTTTTTTTTTTTTTTTTTTTTTT
>NW_016814423.1:3180792-3192759 GCF_001698545.2 Rhinopithecus bieti | reverse complement strand
CCTCCCAAAGTGCTGGGATTACAGGCTTGACCCACCGCGCCCGGCCCCCCCCCATCATTCTTTTAACTTAAGACAATCTTTAAAACCTCCAAACTAGACAAAATTACTTTCCCTTTAACAAAAATCCTATTTCCATGCCTTCTTATAATCTTTTACCAAAATACATTTTACTGGCCTTACAAACCTTGCATGTAAAACTGTTTCTCCAGTAGTCCCAATTACGAATGTTACAAGGTTAACTCTCGGCAACTTTTACTTTTGGTGAAGAACCAGATAAGTAAGCAATTTTAACCATGTATCAGATTACAGAGCCCAGGACAAGCACAGAACTGCAGACAATGTCTGACTTTTCTCAGCACAGCCAGGGGGCATGGCTAACTCCACATGCCCCTAGGCCTTACCTAGAATCTAATGGTTGTAAAATAGACAGGTCAAATAATTATCAAAAAGTCATAGAAGCAGTTTTTGACCTTCAAACATCTACCAAAGACAGTATGTGACCTGCCTAATTCATACCAAATCTCTAAATTCTGAAGATGCTTTTATCACTAATGTTTAAAACTGTCTTTATTTACCAGAGATTACTAAAGCCATGTGCACTAAAAGGTACTCAAGTTTTTATTTTTCTAGTAAAATATTTCACTGAAGTCCTTATTCTTCTTTAAGCCAATTAATTAGAGCTCTTTCATATACTTTGGTAGTGAAACATCATACATACAACACATAGAAATATACAGACAGAAGCAGATCTGGTAGGGTAGTAGATTCTTCATTTGCCAGTTTTTAATTTTCTCTTTCCCATTTTAGACCATCAGTCTCTTAATTACTTATTCCTGTCCTAAACAATCATCAGCAAGGCAACTCTAAAGGGACAATTCAGGTGAAACAAAATAGGGGATTCATATTTTACTCAAACCAAGGAAAAATGTGTCAGAAAAAAATTCAGTTAAAACAGCCAGGAAAAGCAGACAACCTTACAGGTGGTGATTTTCTTAGAGATGTAAATTTTTTAATTAAATTGCTAGCTTTAGGGTAGAGCCTTTTAAGGAGTAGGGCCAAGAAAGCATGTCGTTTCTAGGGTCTAAGAGGCAGGCACAGCTGAAAGCCAAACAGATCCCTAAGAATCAACAGATCCCATTTTCTTTTTTTTTTTTTTTTTTTTTTTTTTTTTTTTTGAGGCGGGGTCTCGCTCTGTCGCCCGGGCTGGAGGGCAATGGCCAGATCTCAGCTCACTGCAAGCTCCCCCTCCCGGGTTTACGCCATTCTCCTGCCTCAGCCTCCCAAGTAGCTGGGACTACAGGCACCCGCCACCTCGCCCGGCTAGTTTTTTGTATTTTTTAGTAGAGACGGGGTTTCACCGTGTTAGCCAGGATGGTCTCGATCTCCTGACCTCGTGATCCACCCGTCTCGGCCTCCCAAAGTGCTGGGATTACAGGCTTGAGCCACCGCGCCCGGCGGATCCCATTTTCACAGCAAATCCCAGGTCCCCAAAAAGAAACACTGTGGACCAAGACAGTGCAATGCTTCCACTGTGCATCTCATTGTACGGGCATTTTCCTGAGGCTATGGGGCAGCCCAGTGCCTATCAGCTCACTCTGTTATCAGGTCACCCTCCCCATTTCACACCTTATAGGTGTCTAAGAGCATGCTTCTCTCATCTGAAACAGGCAAAAGAGTATCACCTGAAGTAATGACCACTCCCTCTAAGCAAAGGCCATTAGCCATGCTTAAAAGTGTATTTCCTACCTAGTGATTACACACCAGGGCTAAGAGTTCTCTCATAATGCAAAGTCACTTCTGATGCTCCCAAGTCAAAAATATCAGGTAACTCAGTGAGAGCAGAGCCTTCGATTTTGAGAGGGATCTGTCTGCTTACAAGTCCTGTGGTTCCATGAGGAAAGCAGTGATTTCTCCCAAAACAGGATCTGTGGTGCTTCCTCTGTTTCTCCCAAGGAGTCCTAGGCTGCCAGAAACTACCTTAGGTCCTGTCATGTGGACAACCAGGGTGGCAAGTGGACAGACAAAAATAAGTGGAGGCACAATTCAGTCAACTAAGAAAAAAAAACTTCTTCACAAAAAAACAAGATCCAAGAAGAGAAAAAGCATAAGGCTCTTAACTATATATATGCATATATGTATGTATGTATGCATGTATGTATGTATGTGTGTATATACATATGTGTATATTTTTAAAAGCTTGAATATCTACTTTTAATTAAGCTGACTTTTAATGATAGAACTCTTTTTTAAAAAAATCCTTTTAGGCCAGGTGCAGTGGCTCACACCTGTAATCCCATCACTTTGAGAAGCTGAGACAGGCAGATCAGCTGAGGTCAGGAGTTTGAGATCAGCCTGGCCAACATGGCAAAACCCCGTCTCTACTACAAATACAAAAATTAGCTGGACATGGTGGCTTGTATCTGTAATCTCAGCTACTTGGGAGGCTGAGGCAGAAGAATCGCTTGAACCTGGGGGACGGAGGTTGCAGTGAGCCAAGATCACACTACTGCACTCCAGCCTAGGCGACACGGCAAGACTCTGTCTCAAAAGAAAAGAAAAAAAAATCTTTTAAATATCTTATTACCAGCCTCTAGCCAGGACGAACAGCTGACACCTCTCACGTTTAAGCATTTTTTCCCCAAGGTATTTTCCCAAGTGAAACCAATAAGCCTTAACTAAGGTTATGACTTAACCATGGATGCATGAGATATCTCCAAAGAGATGGCAAGCAGTTTTTACAAGATCTAGAATTGCCCAAGGGCTGGCTCAGAGAAAGGAAAATTCGAGACAGGAAATCTGAAACAGTCCATGGAAGGGAAAGGACCCAATAAATGGCGAAAGTCCCACAAGTATCAACCCAGAAAGGACTCACTCCTTATACCAGGAATTGAACCCAGGCTGCCATTGCAAAAGGTCAGCACCTTTAGCTACTGAGCTACAGCATGAGGCAGTCACCATTGCGAAAGGGCAATACTTTAGCTACTGAGAGACAGCACGGGACAGTCACCATTATTCTTCCAAGAAGGAGCCTGGAGCAGTCATTTTTGAGTTTACGAAGGATTTTCACTGCTTAAGAGAGTTTTCTAAAGCTAGCCATGACATTATGCGTCCTTCTTTTAATTTAAACCTTTTTTCAATTGTTGAAAATAAGAGATCCCCAAGATGATGATGATGATGATGAAGGTGACTACTATTATGTACTCCGTTTGAATAGCAACTCAATTCAAAAGCCATTTTAAAGCCCCAGTGGTAACTTTCCAGGTTTTTAACATTTAAGCAAGAGGTATTTAGAGAGAGAGGATAGAGGGGCAGCCCCATGATCTCTAAAATTCTTACTCAAAATGGGCTTAAGGTAGAAAAGATGACAAAAAGCCTAGTAGGGATGGGACTTTTTAAGACAAAACTCACCCGAGGGCTTGACACATTCGGGATGAAGAGACTCCCGGTCCTTTCAGACCGGCTGCCTGGCATAAACCTGAAAACTCCTGCCCTCCGGATAGCAGAGACCAAGAGAGTACTCCCACATGGTCACAAGGTCAAGCTCCCAAGGACATAAAACAAGACAAGAGGGAACCCTCATCTGGTTTTCATTTCAGGGACCCACAGCAAAGTTTGTAGCTGACCATTCTGAAAAGCCAGATCAAAAGGCAATCTTTTAGGGTCCCAGGCCCCTGTTCTATCCTATGGTACCCCTCTTCATGACAGAACAACACAGAAAGACAGACTCATATCACAAAGTACCACAGATTTGCTGCAGCCTAAGACACTTCTCACAAATCCTTTTTCCTGTTCATCAGAATTTTGCAGAGGAGACAGTGATTTTTACCATTCCCTCAATGAGTTTGCCCAGAGAGAGAGAGAGGCCAAATACCTGGATGGTAAGAAATTCTTACCCTTTTGCCACCTTGCCAGGTTTCTGGGTTTCCTCTCTCTGCATGGCTTCCAGAAGAGTAGATTGGCTTTTAATGGCACCATAGCTGCAGAGGCCAAGCTGCATTATGAAAGAAAATCATCCTTTTCTGTTTTATGGAACCAGAGGCAAAACCTCTCAGTTTTGTGAGATACCGTCCAACAGACTGCGTGAGGGGACTGAATTAACACTTCTCATTCTGACAGGAGCAAAATACACACAACAAAATACACGCAACAAAACACAGACACTAATCACCATGTTTGTCATCCAAGAATCCACCTGGCAAGGCTCCAACTTGCCCCTGCTGGCTCTTGTCATCTTTGATCCACTCAAAGTTGGGCTGGGATGATCTCCAACCAGGAGTTTCAATGGGTGGTCTCCAGGAAAGATGGAAGAGTAGACAGTCACCTTGAGGGTCCACTGAATGTGACTGACCAAACTAGGAGAGCCTGCTGGACTTCTGTCAGGAATTCCTTCAGGGAATCCTCTCCATACATACAAACACAAACAATGAGGTAAAGACAAACAGAAAGGCCTTCCAAACCAAGATTCTAAACCAGTTTCCAGACCAGAAGAGTATTCTTCGAAACTACCTCCTATTCTCCATCTAATGGGGAGAAATATCCCCAAACCAAGACTCTTTCTACTGTTTAGGGAGAGACAGCAGAGATCCCTGACAGCACAGAGTCAATATTCCCAAAAGAGCCAAAGCAATTGGGAGGAAGTGTTGGTTGCACTTAGAATACTCACCAGATCAGTTTAAAGACGTCTTTCAAGGAACCGTTTCTCTATGCAATTAGTCCTAAGCATCATGGGTTGACAGTTCCCCATGGTCAGGGGCAGCACCAGGGATGGCCATCAATTCCAAAGAAAAATAAGTGGCCACCAGAACTCACCTCCAAGTCCGTCATACTGGTGCAGGGCTGACAACCTGTGGGCACGCACCTAAAATGATAGATCTCGGATGAGCCCCTGAATTTGTAATTGCCCAATGTTTCTTCCTGCCTGCTGCACAGACAAAACCAATTCATTGAGACCACAGCATTGCAGTGAAGAAAGAATTTAACTGATGCGAGGCTGGCCAGCCACACAGGAGGTGGAGTTTTTACTCAAATCAGCCTCCCTGAACCCATGGAGGTTAGGATTTTCAAGGATAGTTTAGTGGGCAGGGGACTAGGGAATGGGTGCTGCTGATTGGCTGGGAATGCCATCATGATGGTATGGAAAATGATTCTTGTGCACTGAGTCCACTCAGGCCACAGGACCAGTTGAGTCATAAGTCGCAGGTCTGGGTGGAGTCAGCCAGTCATCAGAAATGCAAAAGTCTGAAAAGACATCACAAAAGACCAATCTTAGGTTCCACAATAGTGATGTTATTCACCAGATTAATTGAGGAAGTTACAAATCTTGTGATCTCTAGAACTATGACTGGTTATCATTTAACTATACCTACATCTTAGCAGAATTCATATTTCTCTCATAATCCTAACCTTGTGGACCTTCATTAGTTTTACGAAGGTGGTTTAGTTTTGGGAAGGGCTATTAACATCCTTGCTTTAAGATTAAACTATAAACTAAATTTGTCCAAAAGTTAGCTTTGTCTAGACCCAGGAATTACCAAGGACATATTAGAGGTTAGAAGCAACCATGTCAGATTTCTCTTACTGGCATTATTTTCCAAAGGCAGTTTCACTTTTCACCCCCAGTCTCCAGACAGCACCTTTCTTGACAATCACCTACCTTTCCTATCTAGAACCCCCATTCAGGATCTCACCTCCCTCCTATCAAAGAACAAAGGGCAATCAGTAGATAGAGACTCCAGCTCACTATTTGACTATTCTGGTGACCTTACAACAGTCACCAATCCCATAGTCCCAGCTTTCAAAGGTAGTATTATTAGCAGCACCCATAGATATGCCATCATCATTATGTTAAGAAATGATTCTTCAGAGCTCTTAAGATGGAGAATGTGGAAAGGGAGAGCATGACTATTAGCTGGTTGTTAGGCAGATTTATGGTTTGAATTTACATGAATCAGGTGTACATTAAGCTTAAATCTTATCCGAAGAGTCTAACTCAATCAGTGAAAAATAAGGAAAGGAAATATTTTCTCCACTATCATTTATAGAAAATCCAGGTTCTTGCCTCATGCAAAGGGAAGAAAAGACAGTAAAAAAGTGTGAGACAGAGCAAAGTTAGACATCTCCATTTCAAAGGGCACTTTGACCTACACACCTTGAGGCTTCCCGTCCACTCTGCAGAACTCAATTCATTTTGCCACTCCCTTTGCTCCTCCATGAATTTCCCTCAGCACAGGTGGTTTCATGAAAGCCAACCAAGAAAAGGTGTGGAAAGGAAAAACCAGAAGATACAGTGCTTCCTCAACCCCTTGTTCAGCTCTACCTTCCTGTCTGGAGCCTCTTTGCAGGGTCAGTCACAGTAGTCAAGAATCCTGATTTTCCTGACTTTTGCTCATCTCTAAGATTGTCTATAACCTTTGCCAAGCAGTATTTAGAACAACTGTAGACACCTTTAAGGTCGATCTGTTCCTCAATGTCACTTTTTTTTTTTTTTTTTTTTGACATTCTAAACCAATCTAGAAAGAAACCCAGATATTGATAGTAAAGAAAAGAAGGTTAAAATACATTCTCAGGAAATTGCAGTACCTGCATATCAAATAACACTGTAAAAGTGTTGCTACTTTGTCCTGAAACAAGGAGTTACCTGACTACTAAAGATAAGAACTATCACCCCAATGGCACCATAGAAAAAATTAGTTCTATTATCTCTCCCATCTCCTGTGGACCCTCCCAAATGGTCCCTTTCATGAGTCCAAACCCAAGCTCTCTGCTGTGGACAACCACTTACTCAGTGGACATCCAGCAGCCCCACAAGAACAGTTTTGGGGGATGCTGAGGAAAACAACCCCTAACATTTGCACTTTGTACCCCAACACCAGTGAAGACCACCCCTCTCCCACACTACCACTGGCCCACTTCCCCACAGCCTGAGCTTATAGGCCATTTCTCCCCTTTCCCTGAAGATACCTGCACTAGGCAGGGTGGAGTTTGGAGGCTCACACTGAAAACTTAATCTCAACATTTGAGCTAGAAGCTCCATAAAATGAAATAAATCCACACATGCAGGCAATGAAAATGATGGCACAGAAATCTCTCTTATCAAATGACACTTGCATATGAGTGGAAAGGCTTAGATCCAAAGTCATAGGTCTAACCCTGACCACTTAGAGAATGTGACTTTGGGCCAGCCACTTAACATCTCTGAATCCATTTCCCTGAGTTAAAATGAGGTTATGTAAATAGCAGTGTTCTATACACTTAAGCATCAGGCAAATTAAAGAGATTTTTATAAAAATACGCCAGTTAAAGAACCAGGTCATTGGGCCTATATCTCCATATAATATATGAGCACTGTTTGTCATTTCCATCGAACTGCTTGAGACATTCTTCACTTAATCCATGTCTCCATCTTTCTGTTCAATTGCTTCCACATAGTAAGTGCAGCCCTTTGGACCAAACAACGGGAGCATTTTGGTGTTATCTATAACTTCTGTATACACAGGCATATATAGTGGCCTTCAAAGGGAAGGAAAGAGAATGATTACTTTTTTGGATAAAACAATGTAAAATATGCAAAGTTATGATAAGCTACACACTCTCCAAAGACACCAACAACCTTAAGAGATACTCTGAGAGCTCAATTAATTTTTCAAGCCCAGTTCCATCCGTACTATATTAACATGTTAAAACCCCTCACAACCGCCTTCTTTGTGAGAAAGCAAAGTGTCATTCTGTCCCTTGAGCTGGCTGTAAATTCTTCCCATTTATGTTTCCCCAGTTAAAGACCTCTTTAAAGGAAGAAGACAATTTTCTACAGACACACTGAAAGCATGCATCTGGTCTCAGACTGGCCAACCCTGGTTGTGGGGAGGCAGGGGAATGGAGAAAAAAGACTGCTGATAGCAGAATCTCAGCCCTTGGCCCAGAAGAGTAAGTGGCCTGAGGCACCCCCACTGCCTGGGGCCTACACCAAATCTCCCAGAAAGAGGTTTGGAAGCACCCCCAGCAGCAGTAGAGGCAAGCTCTTTCTGTCTATTGATAGACAAAGCCCAACGCAAGGCCGTGGCTTAAGCTTGGACAGAGTGTGCAGTCTAGAGCAATAGGAGGTAGATGAAGGTTAATACCTTGATGCTCACACTAATCTCCAGTTTTACTTTAATCTTTCCATTTTTAATGACAAAAGGTTTTAGGTATCTGAGCAATTTCAGACTGGCATGTTTGCTAACTGTGATAGCAAAGTGCAAATGGATTTAGAGAAGGGAAGTTCCAGGAGATAGAAACCCAGGCAGGAAGCTGAGGAAAGATTTCAGGAAAGAGGCAAATTGAGTTCCTGAGCCAAAGGAATTGCAGAGGGATTGCCCCAAAATGGAGTATCAGTCCTAAATCTTCAACAAGATTAGGAAACAGAGACCAATGAGGACTCCCAAAGAAACCTCCTGAGAGTTTACAAGAATATGTCACTTTCCTAATGTTTTGTTCATATGTTAGCTCCTAAAAAATTAAAAAATGATGCACAACAGTTTTAATGTTGGATTCATACAATCTTAATGAAATCAAGATTCATGTATATGAAAAATATAGAAGTTACTACTGATCCCAGTGATTATTTCCATTAATAGGAAAGTATCTTGAAAGGAAAACTGGTAGTGATTTTTAGATAAATCTTTTGAACTAATAGGAATTTATAGTTACTAAGAATTAATGCCACTAATAATGTAATTTAAATATTTTAATATATATACAGATGATACAAGAATGTTCACAGTAGCCTTATTTTATTTATTTATTTATATTTTTAATTGACAAGAATTGTATGTTAAAACATGACGTTTTGGAATACGTACACATTGTGGAATGGCTAAATCAAGCTAATTAACATAAGTACCATCTCATACACTTACCAGTTATTTGCAATAATAGCATTATTTCTAATTTCAAAATTTGGAAACAGTTGTCCAAAACAAGAAGGATTAGTTGAGTAAATTGTAGCATATTCATATGGTGGAATACTTTTACAAACTAAAACAATTTCATAGCAATGTATTTATATTTAAATGGAAAGGCATTTACACTCCACTGCTGGGTGAAGAAAAAAAAAAGTTACAAAATACTATGCATTGTATAAGTTCATTACTGCTTAAAAGGAAAGGATGTCATACAAAAAAAAAAAAAACCTAGAAGGAACTATACCAAAATGTTAACAAGGGTAATCATAGATGGAGGAATACAAGTAATTAATATCTTCTTCTGTTTCCTTCTCAGCATTTTCTGTTGTTGCTCTTTTTCCCTAACATAAACATGTATTGTATGACAATGTTACCGTTTCAAAGAACCTGCATGTGGTATTACAAATATGAACATGAGGTTTTAGGAATAAGGCAATGAACACCTGACTTAAAGGTGAGACAGGGAAGGGGACTGGCCCACTAGGAATCTGCTCTGCTGGCTATACAGTCACGGAACTCATTCAGCAAACGGCCCAGAGCACAGGCTGTGGATCTCAGCTCAGCCACTTGTGGTCCAGGCCAAGTGACTTCATCTCTTTCCAATTTCCTCATCTGTAAAACGGCTGCCTCACCACATTGTCAGAAAGCTAAATGAGTTGATACAGTGTATGTAAAGTTCCTCAGCTTAAAATAAATTCTGGCACATGCTAAGCTTTATGTGTGCTTATTTTTTAAAAAAAAATTTCTTGCAAAGATTCTTGAGATAACTAGGTGGAGAAAAAAATTACTCATTATCCCACCCCCTTAGGGTTGAGTCAGCTGGGTAGAGAGAAGGCTGGCGATGGGTTCTTTTCAAACACAGTTCATCATCTTAATTTCTTTAAAAAAAAATTAAAAAAAAAAAAAAAAAACGAATTCACTTCCTTTCCTCCTCCCCATAAAAGCTCTTTGGGAAGTTTTGCTTTATTGCTAATGGTTTTCTTTATAACTGGATGATCAATTCAGCTGAGATTAATTGAGCATGAAGCTGGCAGCATCTGTGGAGCCATTTATCAGACAGAAGGAACCAGCTCACACTGAAGCCCACCAGCTGTCATTATCCGCGCCAGCTCCGGCAGCCTCAGGCACACCTGAGCCTAGCGACATGCTCACTGAGTGTGTGACAACCAAGGGCGAGACCTCCTGCACTCCCCCCTCCCCAGCAGAAAGGCCGTCTGACTGGAAGTGATCCTCACAAGCCCAAAATGCTATATTTACTCCAATGCCATGCAGGAGTCTTGCTGTAACACTGTTGACTTTAAAAAGAAAAGAAAAGAAAACATTAATTTAATTTAGAGTGAATATGACCTGGATTCTACCCAATTGAATTCTGTTAATAAAGTACCAAAAAATATCTTTTTATGAAACAATATCCAGCACGGCCCCTGCAAGCATACATTAGAAAGATTTTGGCATAAAATTCCCACTGTATGTGTATTTGCCAGAAGTATAGATTGCCTTTGCTTACCAATAACCGTGTGTAATATGTGAACACAGACAGTTGATGAGCATTGTGTACATGATAAGGATAATAACGAGAATTGATATTGTCCAGGACTTATGTGTCAGGCAATCTTACAGGCACTTTACAGCTACTACCTCATTTAATCCTCACAGCCTAGGATGTATGAATTCCTACCCTATTTTGATGAGGGAACTGAGCACAGAGAGGTTAAGTCACTGGCCCACAGTTACACAGCAAGTCTGGCATAAGCGGGAATTCCAACCAGGCAGTGCGGCTCCATACCCCATATATTCTGTGCACCACCAACCATTCTGTTACTCTGCCTCCCACGCGTATGTGTGTGTGTATGTGCACACGTGCTCTTCATACTCACACATCTGCTATTTGCCTTTCTTCCCTACACAAACCTAGGGCTGCAGGCAGGCTGCAACTGGCTACCACCAGCTTTTAAAGTCTCTGTAGCCAAGGCTGCTCTTAATCAGCCATAACCCAGGTGCCAGAGCCCTTGCCCATCCTAGGTGGAAAGGAGCGAGAAGAGGCTGTCCTCACTCAAGGCCTGCCCTTCCTTTCCTTCCACGGAGGGGGAGTCCGATTCGTGTGTGTGCGTATGTGCGCGCGTGTGTGTGCGCACGTGTGTGTGTGTGCACGTGTGTGTGTGTGTGGTTTAGCTGCTGAACATTAGTACATATAATATTTTAGTTGTTGAACCCCACCATGATGGCTAATTTTATGTCAATTTGGTTGGGCTGTGGGGCCCAGCTATCTTGTTAACAATATACTGGATGTTTCTGTGGGGGGATTTTTGGATGAGACTTATATTTAAATGGGTGGACTTTGAGTAAAGCACATCACCCTGTCTAATGTGGGAGGGCCTCATCCAATCATTTGCAGGCCTGAATAAAACAAAGGACTAATGAGCAAAAAGGAACTCTGTCAGCAGACGGCCTGCAGCCTTGAACTGCAGCATTGGCTGCTCCTGGGTCTTCATCCTGCAGACTTTGGACTTGCCGGCCTCCATAATCCTGTGAGTCAATTCTTCAAAATAAATCTCTTTCTATACATACACACATGCCGTTGGTTCTGTCTCTGGAAAACCTGGCAAATACACCCACACACGATCAGATAGGCTGGGAGCACACTGGCCTCACTCAGCTGTCACTAGGAGAGGGCGGGGAGGGGGTGGTTCTTCTGCTTAGGAAGGAGGTAGGAAGAAGTGACCTTTTAACTCTACAAGCTAAAATTTAGGATTTGTTTATTCCAATGCATAGTATTTCCCTTAGCACAGAGTCTAGCTTCAAGGAAACCACCTTTCACCCATGTGACCAAGTATAAACATGAGACAGAATATGGAGCACCAGTCCCAATATTTAAAGGGACAGACATATGAAGCACGAGATCTCACATAAGAAGGAAACCGAGGCTGTGACCCAGATCCTGTCACTGGCCTTTTAAACTCTGAATCACAGAACTCACAAAGGGGGGGAGATTCTTATCCCTCCCCATAATATATTTTCCTAAGCAAAA
>NW_016814423.1:3133409-3180506 GCF_001698545.2 Rhinopithecus bieti | reverse complement strand
AAAAAAAAAAAAAAAAAAACAATGACCCAAGGAAATCCTTTGTAGGACACTTCCTACCATTCCATAGTTACCATTCAAAAAAAAGAAAAGGCTCATGGAATTGAGCCACCTCTCCTGGCAAGTGACTCGCATTGAACTCAATGAGAGAATCACTTTGCATTTCCTGTTGAAGTTATTTTGCAAGTGGTCACAGTCATCATCACTGAGCCAAGGGAAGGACATGTTCATAGCCAGGGTGCCCACCTAAATATATCTGACTCTACGGCCGTTTCCTGTGCTAGCTCACCCCACAAAAGGGACCTGTCACCCATGGGGACACTAAGGCTGAGACCAGTCTCAACCAGGCATTGCCAGGAGACTCTGAACAAATTCAGGTCTAGTATTTTTTAACACCTCTCACCTTCCAACCACATATTTAACATCAAGAAGAGATTCTTGAAAATCAGTTTTCTGCACAAAAACTCTAACCCAGAGTCTTTCCCATGACTTTACCTGGGAAAAGCTACAATGTTTCACATCCACCACCCAAGAATCCCAATCAAATTTTTAAATGTAACTAATATACAACAAAACACCTATTTATCTGTATATAAATAATGAACTTTCATGTTAGAATGTAAAATGCCTCAAGCCTGGCTTCCTGGTCACCAAAAAATTCATGTTTGCAACAAAGAGTTGCTTGACAACCTTCAGTGGCTCCCCTCTTAGTTCTAACAACCACCAAGACACACTCCCCATGCCGACACTCAACATGCCTTTCAAGAAACTGTACAGTATTTAGAATGGGACTCAAGACTATTTCTGCAAATCATTTCGTTGAAATGTTGTACTGAGCTAGGTGGTCATAAATATACATGTTTTTCTATATAATCATTGACTCAAAAGCATTGTATAGAAAGGCATATACATTTATGGAGTTTGGGCTTTAAAAAAACAAGAAGCATTCTGTTGAGAAAATGTTCCCTGGAGAGACACTGTGGAAAATCTGTCATTTGTTTGTTTATTGTGTTTAGTATGTCTCCCATCACTCAACCATAAGACCCTTAAGAGCAGGGATTTATTTCTGGTTTGCCGATAAGTCCCCAGTGCCTAGAAAAGACCTGCCTTACAGGAGGTGTGCAAGGTGTATCAGATGAGTATATTAATATTAGTAACATTCAGGGAGGCTGCAGAGAGATGGGTGGGTTACTAAAATCCTCATCGTTTATGGAAGGATGCTTTGAAAAGAGCACTGGACCAGGAGTCAGGAGGCCTGAGTTTTGAGTCCTAGACTGGCCACTCAGTTACTTGCTGTGTGACCTGAGTTTCGTTTTCCTGTCGGGTCACTAGACTATCTACAAATCCCCCAGCTCCATCCCAGAGTCTGTGATTCCAGCAGGGAAAAGCCCACTGAACTCTAATGGGAGGGGGAAAAAAGACCG
Organism: Rhinopithecus bieti; assembly: GCF_001698545.2. Lineage (NCBI taxonomy): Eukaryota > Metazoa > Chordata > Mammalia > Primates > Cercopithecidae > Rhinopithecus > Rhinopithecus bieti. The sequence goes on along the minus strand of NW_016814423.1, from coordinate 3,179,085 downwards.
CCAGGGTCTCCACTGGAAGGAATTAGAGAGCAGGCAGCAAAAGAGAAAGAAACATAGTATCTGGTTTAGAAGATGAGGAATCCCTTCACATCACACTAGACATGGTGGTGATGTTCAAAAACAAAGAAGCAATCTCAGAAGTAGCATATAGTGTTCCAAGAGCTCCATCCTGCCTGCAGAAAGCACATTCCTGCCTGCAGAAAACAAAAACAAAAAGAAGCTGAGCTTCCCGCAAAGAGTCATGAAGCTGGGTTTCCCCTGAGGTGTCACCCAGCCCTGCTACACTGTATCCTGTAGGTGTGTTGCCAGCAGCTGGGCTCTGCCAGAGGCTCTCCATGCAGCAAATACAACCTTGACATCCCAGAGATCAACAGGGAGCTGCACACTGCATCTGGGACTGGGAAAGAGACCTTAGCAGCGCGCAGACAATGAGCCCTAATCCTGCTCACGATAGAGGCAGACACCTGCAGGAGGCTCCCAGCATCTTCACTGAATGGACAGGCTACAGACATGGAGCCATCCTTCTGACATGGAATGACTGATAAGAAAGCTAGACATAGATGCACGTTCACCAGGCACTACGCTGACAGCTTTATGTACACCATTGCATTTGATTTTTACGACGTAGGTTTTATTGTTGCAGATGAAGAAGCTGAGGCTCAGAGAGATTAAGTGGCATGCTGAAGATCGCACAGCCAGGATATGCAAGTGGCAGGACTCAGCCCCCACCGTCTGCTCCCAGAGCTCAGTCCCTTGCTGAGCGGGACACATCTTCCACCCACTCTTCTCAGAAGCCACAGCAGACCTAAACAGAGGAAGCCACCCCTACCCCTGTTGAAATATTTTAGCCTTCCATGGCCCTCAGTAAGATTCAAATCTACTCTCATCTCTTACATCTTAAAAATATGCTTCCACACCAGCGTCTTCCAGTTCCAACCCATCTCTGTCTTGGATCATGCCAAAGGGCTTAGAAAAGCTGGCCACACTGTTTTCTTACCTCCTGCTCAGTCCTCTACTCCCCTCCCCATGTCTGAATCATCAGGAAGCCTCTGACCAAGGTCACCTGCCATCCCAAGGTGCTGAGTAGACCCTTTTCTCTCTTTTGGTTTTACTTGATTTCTCAGCTCCATTTCCAATGTCAATCACGGCCTTGTTCTTAAAACCTGCTGACCCTCACTGCCACCACTCAGGGTTTTCTTCCCAGCTCTCTGCCTCAGTTGGCGTTGGGTGCCCCTGGGACTCTGCCCATTCCTTAAATGTCAGGGTTTCTTGGGATTTCACTTCTCATCCCAGTCAGTCTCCGGGGGGCGGGGGCAGGGGCGGGATTTATTCACTCTCAGGCCTTCGATTAATAGCTGCATGTGAGTGATTCCCCAATCTTTGCCTCCTGCCTTGCTCTGTGTTCTGAACATCAGCCCCACAGACCCAGCCTGCCAGCTCATCGTCCTCAACACCAGGAGAAACAAGCCTCACCAGTACCTGGCCAGGTTATTTCTGCCTTGTTTCTACCACTGAATATTCCGCCTTTCAGAACTATTGACTCTTCTGAGCCACCGTACAGCCGTTGTCCCCTCTTGCAGTAAACTCTTTAGCCCTCCTTTCCCCCCCCACCCCCGGCTCAGTTCCTCTCATCCTTCAGATCTCCCTGTGGGCCTCACTTCCTTTAGAGAGTGAGGAGAGCATCTGCCCATCAGGCCCACGTGAGCTCTCATTGCCCAGCTTGCTGCCCCCTTAGGAGCCTGGAGGATGCTGTACTGCAATGGCCTCTTCATTTTCCCTATATCCTCCACTAGACTGGATCAGGAGACAAGGTTTCCTATTTTTACTGTTTTTTACTGTTTAATTTCCACCAACTACTGTAGCTGTTGATCCATGCATTAAAGCATTCAATAAACATTGGTCAAGTGAATGAATACGAGTGACAGCATCACTTAATCTGGACTCAGGACCCACCCAAGTCCAGTGAGCCCACAGCTCCACGAATCAACAGCAACATGTGCTGGCTGTGAACCACAGCCCTGTTTCCTAGCAAGCCCTCTTTGTTTACTGCAGATAATATCTGCTCCTAACAACTGAAATTTAACCTTGTCTCCTGATCCCTATCCATAGCAACCACCGGGACTATCAACACATTCACCACTGGCTTGAGTCTACCTGCATTCTTTCCCTGAGCACATTGTCCTACAGGGTTCTCCCATCACTACTGATGCTAATGACCAGTGCTTGTCACCAGCTGTGCACAGGTGTGGGCTGGTTCAATGCCCTGAACTCTGGGTTTAGTAGGTTGCAGCATGACCCTTTTTTCAGTCCAGAGGGGGGTCTTCTTCTCTCTGGAAGTCCTGGCACACTGTACTTCTGGAGCCACACAAGCAGCCTCCAACTTCATGTGTGCTTATTTGTGTGTGCATATGTGCCTGTTAAACCACAGCCCCAGTCAAATCCAGCCACTTCCCATCCAGTGAAATCCTTCGAAGAATGGAACAACGGTGAACCTGCTTCCTTCTGACCAAGGCTGTTCCTCGCTCAGGTTTGCCCAAATGTGCCACGTATGTGAAAAAAAAAAAAAAAAACAAAACAAAAAAAAAACAAGCTTTTCTACTTACCATCCAGATGTTTTCAGATACTGTCACATTTGTGGATAGGAAACGTTGGATGTCTGATTGGCCCTGCCTTCACTTTGTGTCCTGTTGATTGCTGGTATGTAAACTCTGATGAGCTGATCTTTCTTTCCTCCTCAAATCTGCCATTTCTTCACCTCCATTGCATAATCCCTGAATGTGCCTTCCAGGTGCTATTGTCATTCTGGAGCAAGTATGGCCAAGTCATCTTATGAGAGCTTTGTAAGGATTATCTACAAGCATTGGCTGTAGGATGTGGCACTCTGCCAGCCAGCAGGAACACTTTGGCATTCCCCTCCATGCCAGCTGGGCCAGTGGCTCACTCAGGTTCTGGACAAGCTGTGTGTCGTCTCCCTCACCTCAGGTCCCTCCCCAGAAAAATCCCAATGGTTAGTGCTTTTCACTGCAGTTCACAGAGGGATGTATTAATAGAATCCAGAGCCATTTTTGTCTTAGAGAAAAGCTTCTGTAAATACAAAACGGTGCTGTGATATGACCCTATCATTCTCGAACCAACAAATTTTTCCTGAGCATCTGTGATTTACAAGTTCTTGCATAATAGGGTTCCAATTTACCATATCAAAGTAACTTCCTCAAAACTGTATCTTATTTACTTATCAATGTCAAATTTGTTTATTTATTGATCAATCAATGAATTAATCAATTGAGAGATTTCATAAACATGTATTTTGTCTTTACTATATGACAGGCTTGGGGCTTATGAAAAGGATCCCAAGAGAAACAAGGCGACCTTTTCCTCCAATTGCTCACCATCTGTACTAGCTTGCATGGGCTGCCACAATAAACGCCACAGACTGGGTGGCTGAAACAATAGAAATTTATTTTCTCACCATTCTGGAGGCTGGAAGTCCAAGATCCAAATGACAGGAGGTTGGTTTCTCTGGGGCATCTCATTGGCTTGCAGATGACCACCTTCTTGCCATGTCCTCCCGTGGTCTTTTCTCTGTGCATATCTACCCCGGTACCTCTCCCTCTTCTTATAAGGATACCAGTCCTCTTGGATTAGTGCCCCATCCTAAGGGCTTCATATGAACTTAATCACCACTTTGAAGACCTTATCTACAGATTCTGTAACATTTTGAGTTTCTGAAGATTGGAACTTCAACATAGGAATTTGGTGGTGGGGGAACACAATTTAGACCATAATACCATCTTCATTTGAGAGGTAGAGAAATTAAACAGTAGTTATAAGTAAGTGTATGAAGGAGTATGGTAAAGGAGATACAGGGTGATTCTCCAGCATTGAAGAGGACTCCTAACTCAGCCTGAGTGAGAGTGGAGGTCAAGGAAGGCTTCCTGGAAGAGGAAGTACAGCCCATGCTAAATAAATGTAGCACATACAGAGACCTGCAATGAGGAACAGCACAGCCAAGCAAAGTAATTCAATTTGATTAAAACAAAGAGTACAAGAGAATGGGAGCAAGACGGGAGATGGGAGAGGAAGGCAGGGCCAGTAGGAGAGCCACACAGAGGAGACTGGACTCTGCTATAGCAATGGCACATTAAATAAACGCATGTTGGGAGTGGAGAGGGGTGGCCACACACCACATAGGGCTTTATGACAGATCATGGCCGTCACTGTTAGGGATATATTACAGGCTGGGAAAGCAGTTAGGAGGCTGACAAAATTATCCATGCAAAAGGTGACATATTAGCAGCAGGCAGAGAGGCTGGGGTGGCCTCTCAATGAAACTAAAACCAGGGGAAAGGCAGCACCCGACAAGGGGAATACACAGAGTGAGTAGAACAGCAGCCAAGGAGGCAACTGTAGGAATATAAGCATTTAAAGAAGCCCTAGCAAACTGGGTTGTCAAAAGTAATTATTTCTAATGCATAAAAACTTCAAAATCATAGAGAGGCTCTGTGCCACTCCATCTTTTAGGGACAAAACGGATGATGATTCTGCCATCATCAATATTTGAAATGCATAGCTTAGTTGTCATGATATTTGCATGCAGTTTATGCACAGTTTATGGACAGAAGAAGTAAGCAAGTGAAGAATGAATGTGGTGAGTTTCTACAGGTAAGACCTGGAAGTGGTGCAAATCAATTATACCCACACCTAACTGCAAGGGAGGCTGGGAAATGTAGTCTAACTGTAGTCTAGCCATTAGATGAACAGAGAGCCAGGGTCTGCCCAAAGAGTACAACTTTCCCTGCCAGAAATAGGATGAAGGAAGGCATTCCAGCCAGAAAACATGGCACAAGCAGTGGCAGAAATTTTCAGTATGTATTCAGGGACTGTAAGTAGCTGAAATGGTCTATGACATAGAATTCTTGTAGGAGCCTATTGGGAGCTACAAAGGGAGGCTGAATCTACATTGAACAGAGCTTTAAATATCTCACGAGAGTATTAAGCTTATTATAATCACCAGGGACCTTTGTTAAAAGGGTCTAAAATGATTTTCACTGAAAAAGATCTTTCAAGTAGACAGAGGTAAAGATATTCATCAATGAGGAAAAAAAAGGAGATAAATGAAGAAAATCTGGATAAGGATAATCTCTGCTGTATTTTTGAAAGCCTTGATTTAAAAAATGTTTTTTAAAAAAGTAAGGGCCCAGCCGGGTGCAGTGGCTCACGCCTGTAATCCCAGCACATTGGAAGGCAGAGGCGGGCGGATCATGAAGTCAGGAGATCAAGACCATCCTAGCTAACACAGTGAAACCTTGCCTCTACTAAAAATACAAAAAAATGAGTGGGGGTGATGGCACATGCCTGTAGTCCCAGCTACTTGGGAGGCTGAGGCAGGAGAATCGCTTGAACCCAGGAGGCAGAGGTTGCAGGGAGCCGAGATCACGCCCTTGCACTCCAGCCTGGGTAACAGAGTGAGACTCCATCTCAAAAAAACAAACAAACAAAAAACCCAAACAAATAAACAAACAAAATGTAGTAAGGGCCCTTTAAAAATGTTTCTCTGGACGTACTATGAGATAATAAAACCAGTAAGGAGGAAAAATATTTTCATCTACTTATGCGTTAGCTTATACTTTCATATAAAAACGACTAGGCAATGTGTGACCACTTTGAAAGCTCTAGGACAATGAAAATTTTAGCCAAAGCTATTATTTTATGGGAATCTGGAATATTATCACAACAGAAATGGCTCGCCCCTCTGCTTAAAATCACAGGGGTTTGATTCACTTCTTCTCCACATGTGTCAGAATTGACTTTGCAAGCAATGCTAGAGGAGACTACTTCCATCAGTACTGAAAATCTATTCAGTAGATAAGCTGCCATTAGAAATGAACTGCCCGAAAGAGTCACAAAATTCTTCTGTAGCACCACGCTTTGTTGTTTTTCATCACCTCTACCCAGCCTTGTGATGCTGAGTCCAATTGGAATCAACACCAACACCATATTTGCTCATAAATCTCTTTTGTTTCAAGGCCAAAGATGGGGTCACCCTTACATCTTTTTGCTAAGAAACACTCATACAGAATACATTCCAGGAATCATTGTGGCAGATATATGGCCTCACCCCAAAACTTAGGAGGCTGGGGATTTGCCAAGGCTTTTAACAGCTGCCCTTTCATAAAGGGATAGAGTTTTTCTGGGCCCATGCTCTTCATGTCCTAGAGAGATATGCATACCATTCTTTGCAACCTAGCGAACCTGGTCTTATGGAGACAGTTGATAAAAATGGAAAAGATTTTTAAAACGTAGAACCACAATGATAAGACAACCCTCAGCACCAGCTGTTAGCAGTTGTTGACCTTGGACAAATTATGTAACTTCCATGAGCTTAACACGAAAATAATAATACCTATAACACTGGATCCTATATGAATAGCTAATAGATATCAAGTGCCTAATAGTGCCTGGCACATAGTATGATATAAAATATATGTTCTTCACACAGGCTCCACTTCCCCCACATATACTGTGTTGAACTCTTGGCCTTGCCTGTGATGGACAATGCACTGAAATCCAAATGTCAGACCCTGTCCTACTTCAGGTATAAAGGCCCTGCTGGGCTGCACGTGTACAGCCTGTTGTCCAGGTACAGTACCTCCAGTAGGTCATATTCTCTGCACATCGTGTACTACCACAGTCCTCGCAGTCATTGACAATGATTGGTTCCCTTGAAATTTAACCTACACTGGCTGTTGTACCTTGATAAAGATATGCTACGGTTTACACGGACTGTTAAGTACAGAGTACAAAGAAAAAATATTGAGTTTTCAAGGGCCTCTGTGGAGGGGCAGCACAAGAAACTCGTTTGTTTCACTGCCCTCGCTACCTCCAATCTTTACTTTTCCAAAGATGGCGGCATCATTCCAGTTGGACAATTCTTGTGGTTTTTTCCTCCGTTCTGAGGTCAGCTACAGTTTCTCCCATGTTTTCTTCTAGGTGTTCCATTGTTTCAGACCTTATATTGAGATATCTAGTCTATTTTAAGTTAATTTTGTATAACATTATCTATTGGTTTCTGAGATGCTTTTTATCTGGTTGAGGAAGTTCTATTCTCCTCTTAGTTTATCAAGAGGCTTTTTCAACATTGGATTTGGATAGTATCCTGTACTTTTTTCTTATACCTATTGAGATGATAATGCGGTTTTGCCTTTTTAGTTTTTTAATATGGTGAATTAAATTGATTGATTTTTTTTAATATTAAGCCAGCATTCTTGGGTCCTGATGTATTATCCCTTTTATACATTGTTGGATTAGATTTGCTAAAATTTGATTTAAATGTTTTGCATCTATCTGCATGAGTGTTTTTTTGTTTTATAGCTTTTTTTCTTGTGATGTCTTCTTGGGTTTAGTATCTGGATAATGCTGGTCTCACTGAATGAGTTAGCATATATTTCTTTCACTTCAATATTCTAGAAGAGAATTGTTATGTAGAATTGGTATTATTGCTTGTTTAAACGTTTGGAAGAATTTCCTTTCCTTAATAGGAAAGATTTCTAAATACTACAGAATTTAATATGGCCTTTATGCAGATATCTATTTCTTCTGGAGTGGGCTTTGTAATTTCGCCTTTTTTTTTTTTTTTTTTTTTTTTTTTAGACGGAGTTTTGCTCCTGTTGCCTAGGCCGGAGTGCAAGGGCGTAATCTCAGCTCACTACAACCTTCACCTCCCACGTTCAAGTTATTCTCCTGCCTCAGCCTCCCAAGTAGCTGGGATTACAGGTGCCTGCCACCACACCTGGCTAATTTTTGTATTTTTAGTAGAGATGGGGTTTCACCATATTGGCCAGGCTAGTCTTGAACTCCTGACCTGAGGTGATCTACCCACTTCAGCTTCCCAAAGTGCTGGGATTACAGGTATGAGCCACCATGCCCGGCCTGGTAATTTCTGCCTTTCAAGGAGTTTTCTCATTTCAATTAAGTTGTCGGATTTATTGGCCTAAAGTTGTTTATATATTTCCTTGTTTTTCTGTTAATATTTCTAGTGATGTCATCTTTCTCATTCTTGATATTGGTAATAAGTGTCTTCTTTCTTTTTTTCAAGATCAGCCTTATTATAGGTTTATCAATTTATTTATTATCTCAAAAAACCAACTTTTGGTTTCATTGCTTTTGCTATTGTTTTCGGTTTTCCACTTCAGTGATTTCCATTCTGATCTTTATTATTTTCTTTCTTTCACTTATGTTCTAATTTGCTGTCATACATTTTAATTTTATGTATGTAATAAAATCCACACTACATTGTTATTTTTGTTTAAGATACAAATTATCTTTTAAAGATATTTCAACAACAATCAGAAGAAAAATCGTATATCTTTGTCCTTGTAAATTTCTGGTGCTCTTTATTCCTCTGTGTAGAACCAGACTTCCATTTGATATTATTTTTCTCTGCTTGAAAATCTTCTTTTAAAATGTCTTATAATGTGGATATGCTGGCAATTAGTTGTTTCAACTCTTGTATATATGAAAAGGTCTTTTCTTTGCCTTGATTTTTTAAAGAGATTTTTCTGGAGTATAGAATTCTAGGTTGACAGGTTTGTTTCTTCCTTTTAGTACTTTAAAGATATTGCTCCACTATCTTCTCATTTTAATAATTTCCAAGAAGATATCTTCTGCCATCCTTAACTTTGTCCTTGTGTATGTGATGTGTCTTTTTTCTCTAGCTGCTGTTAAGATGTATTCTTTCTCATTAATTTTGAGCAACTATAATCTAACTTGTAGTTTTTATTATATGTCTTGTTCTTTGGGTTCATTGAACTTTGGATCTGTGGAGTTTATAGTTTTCATCAAATTTAGAAAACTTTTAGCCATTCTTCTACAGTACACTGGGGCTCTTTTTTTCCGTCTATTTTCTGTCTGTGTTTCATTTTGGATAGTTTCTACGTCTATGCCTCCAAGTTTCTCATCTTTACTTTTGTAATGTGTAATCTACCATAAATTCTATCTGCTGTACTTGTCATCTCAGATATTGTAGTTTGCATCTCTAGAATTTTGATTTAGGGATTTTATATATTTCATGTCTGTAATTACCTTTCCCAATATATTGAATAAAACTATAATAACCATTTTAATATTCTTGTCTGCTAATTTTAGCATCTATATCAGTTCTGGATTATATGTGTCAATTTTGCACTTAATCTTAACAAAATAAGTGTGCTTTTATTCTCATTTTGTATTTTACAGCTTCTTTTCATGCTTGGTAATTTTTATTGGATACTTGACATTGTGAATGTTATAATGTTGTTGGGTATTTTTGTGTTTCTATAAATATTCTTATATGTTATTCCGATATACAGTTATGGTATCTGGAAGCTTTATCTTTTTAGGTCTTGCTTGTAAGATTTGTTAGACAGAACCCAAGCAATGCTCAATCTACAGCTAATTATTCCACTACTGATAGTCTCAGTACTCTACCTAATGCCCCATGTGTCATGGATTTTTTTCCAGTCTGGCTGGTGTAAACAGTCATTATTCCTGGCCCTATGTGAGCACCGTGCATTGTTTTCTCTAATCCTCTTGGATGGTTCCTTCCCTAGCTTCAGGTAGATTTCCTCATTTGCATATGCCGGTCCACACTCACCTGAATCCTCAAGCAGGATCCTCTGTAGATCTCTGGAGTTCTCTTTCTATGCAGCAACCTCGTCTCTTGTGCTCTGCCCTCTGAACTCTAGCTGCCGTGGTCTGCCTGGAAACCTTTCAGCAGTCTGTCTTCTCAACTCAGGAAACCCACCAGTCCCCTCCTGGGTTCTTCCTTCCTATGTCACATCCTGAAAACTCTCTGAAGGCAGTAAACTGTGTAAATCAGAGGTAGAGTCACTTATCTACTTATCCATACAAACTCATACATTTGTAACAGAAAAGACTCCTTCCTCCATGCTGTTTGTGATATGATATCCCACAAGGAATAGGTTCTCAACCAACTGCTGAACTGAAAGAAAATTGAATACATCCTCCAAAGTAGAATAAATTAAGACCTCAAGGGATAACTTTCCTTGCTTATACTCCAGATCTCTTTCACATCCCTTTAATCTACTTGTTTATCAGGAGAATTCCAGAAGGTGGTCTGGTCCACATACATTTTATTTTATTGTATTTATAATTAAAAGTCAAATAAGTTGGATGTTTTTCCTTTCTCTTCAAGAGTTAGAAACAGATGTTTTAACATCCAGAGGAAGCCCTAGTATGATAAGCCCTTAAACTGAGAACATTATAATATCACTGGGAACAGATAAATGTAAAAACAAAATATTTCAGCTCCCAGAAGCCCAAATCTGTGAGGATGGAAGTAACAAGAGGAACAGGAAATAGCATCACTATCACCCATAGACATTTCCCAGGATGTTTCAGAAAACTGGCATGACTTGTAACAACAAGTGATAATTAATTACTAAGCACTGCTGCTCACTGAAAAGTTGGAAGTTTTGGGGAAAAGAAATTTTCTTTCTCCAGCAAGTCTTCTTCTCTGAATATGACAGTTATCACACCCATCACACCCCAGCAAGCAAAGGAAAGGATGCTTTGATTTGTTTTTATAAAGTGGCCTGGGTCGTCATACACATGTCCTTTTTTCTTTTTTCTTTTTTTTTTTTTTTTTTTTTTTGAGATGGAGTTTCACTCTTGTTGCCTCAGGCTGAAGTGCAATGGCACGATCTCAGCTCAACAAAACCTCTGCCTCCCAGGTTGAAGCGATTCTCCTGCCTCAGCCTCCCGAGAGCCGGAATTACAGGCATGCACCACCACGCCCAGCTAATTTTGTATTTTTAGTAGAGACGGGATTTCTCCATGTTGGTCAAGCTCAAACTCCTGACCTCAGGTGATGCACCCGCCTCGGCCTCCCAAACTGCTGGGATTACAGGTGTGAGCCACCACATCTGGCCACACATGTCCTCTTCAGAGCAGTGGTTGGTCCATGGAGATGGCGCTCTCCTTTGCTGCCTCATGGCACCACCATCAATTTCTCCGGAAAGAGAAAACACTGGGGGCAGTGGCAAGACTATAAAATTGGAAGTCAGATGGCGGATATCCAAGTCCTGCTCAGCTGCTTATTCCATGTGCAATGTTGAACAAAATTTCCTCAATTTTTGTTGGTTTTCTAGGGCTACCGTTACAAAATACCATGGAGGAGATGACTTAAATAACAGAAATTTATTTTCTCACGATCCTGGAGACTGGAAGTCCAAGATCCAGGTGTCAGCAGATTAGGTTTCTTCAGAGATCTTCCTCTTTGATTTGGAGGTGGCCACCTTCTCACTGTGTTTTCACACAGTCATCCTTTTCTCTATGTGTGTCTGTGTCCTTTGAAACTAGGGCGGACCCTAATGACCCAATATTAACTTAATTACCTCCTCTCAGGTTCTATTTCCAAACACAGTCACATTCTGAGCCACAGGGGATGAGAGTTTCAATATATGAACTTTGGGAACACACAAGTCAGCCCATACAATTCTCAAAGCCACATTTTCACCAGACAAAGGACAAGGCAACAATAGTCTTGAAAGGTTATGATGGTCAGGCACAGTGGCTCACACCTGCAGTCCCAGTCCTTTGGGAAACTAAGGCGGGTAGATCGCTTGAGCCCAGGAGTTTGAGACCAGCCTGGGCAACATGGTGAAACCCCATCTCTACAAAAAAATACAAACACTTAGCCAGGTATGGTGGCATGTGCCTGTAGTCCCAGCTACCCAGGAGGCTGAGGTAGGAGGATTGCTTGAGCCTGGGAGGTGGAGGTTGCCATGAGCTAAGATCACACCACTGCACTCCAGTCTGGGTGACAGAGCCACAACAACAACAAAAAAGTTTATGTATAAGAATATAGTGAGATTTTAGTTGACTTTATTGAAATAAACATACAGAAAAAAATACAAGTCATAAATGTATGGCTCAATGAGTTTTCATAAAGTGAACATGTTCAGCTGAATCTCCAAATCAAGAAGGAAACCCAGAGCCCCTTGTTGCCCCATTCCCCAGGGGGTAACTCCTACCCTAATTTCTAAGAGGATGGATTAATGGTGCCTGCCTTTGTATATATTCTTTGTGTATCCCTTTTCTCACTCAGTGATGTTTGGGAGAGTCATCCATATTGTTACATGTCACTGTAGTTAGTTAATTTTCATTGCTACATTGTATTCCATTGCATGAAGATGCCACAGTTAACTTATTCATTCTATTATTGATGGGTATTTGTGTTGCCTCCAGTTAGGGCCAAAATCAGTGCCACTGTGAAAACTCTTGCACCTGTCTTTTGTTGAATATATGTACACATTGTTATGGGTACACACCTGAGAGGAGAATTGCTGAGTCATAGGGTACACACACATTCCACATTAGTATATACTGTCAAACATTTTCTAACATAGTTGTATGAATTTATATCCCCAACTAGAGAGTTCTAGTCACTTCACAAAAGGGAATGGTTATTTTTCATACAGAAAACATGGAAACAAGCTGCCAAATATTAGGAAATTGGTTTAAAAAATCATGATGTTTCCACGTAATGTATTAGAAAATAAGAATATTATCCTCAAAGCATATTTAAGAATATGGGGAAATGGGCCAGGTACAGTGGCTCATGCCCATAATCCCAGCACTTTGGGAGGCCGAGGTGGGCAGATCACTTCAGGCCAGGAGTTCAAGACCAGCCTGGCCAACATAGCAAGACTCCATCTCTACTAAAAATACAAAAATTTACCTGGTCATGGTGGTGCGTGCTTATAGTCTCAACTACTCAGGAGGCTGATGCACAAGAATCTCTTGAACTCGGTAGGGAGAGGTTGCAGTGAGCCAAGACTGGGCCACTGTACTCCAGCCTGGGTGACCGAGGAAGCCTGTTTCAAAAAAAAAAAAAAAGGAAAAGAAAAGAAAAAACTATATGGGGAAATGATTACAATGTATTAAATGGAAAAAAAAAAACAAGTTACAAACAACTGGTACAGCTTGTGCCAATGTTGTTTTTAAAAAATTAAGTGCATATATTGTATCTTCATTAAAAGGAACCAAATGTTAATACTGGTTTTCTCTGAGAGATTGGATTATAGATTTTTTTTTTCTCTTCATAGATTTCAGCATTTTTTCCTTAAAATATTCTAAAATGACCGTTTACTGCACTTACAATTAATTAGGAAAAGGGCAATTAAGTGTTATTAGTAAAATCATCCCGTCTTATTTCTCAGGTTACCCATGAGACTCAATGAGAAAATGCCCATGGAAGCCCTTTGGGAAAAGACCAAACGCTATTTGAATGTCAATTACTATTACTATCATACCCAGTTCTACTGGACTGCTTTCCATCACTAGTTGAACAGAAAGTTTGAGATGCAGAGGAGCCAAGTTGACCTGGCCACAGGGGTGGGGCAGGTGAGGGAAGAGGGTCCAGGCTCCACCTCAGTGCTTCTCAACCCCAGCTGCACTTCAGAACTATCCAGACAGCTTTAAAAATATACATCAACTGGATAGAAATTTCCAGGTATGGGACCAAAGCATCAGCATTTTCCAAGAGCTCCCCAGTGAAGTCCCACATACAACCAGGCTGAGAACTCCTATTCTGGTTGAAGGTAAGATGTGCACTTTGAGGCACCATGTTGTCGTTTGTTGAGAGTGAGGGGCAGGGATGAGGGTCTGGGATAGGTCAAGCCCTGAAAGAAAGCCTCAAGGGTCTGGATTTCCTCACGCAATCAGGTCAGTGGTGGGTGTTATAGTTTGACATTTGACATTTTCCACTGGGCAGGGTTGGGAAAATTAAAGTCTAAGGACACTCAGAAACTGTCTAGTTCCCTTGCAGGAAACTTTCCTAGTCTATGTGGTATAGATAATAATGACAATGTACATTTCTAGAACAGATTACAGCTATCAATTTAGTTTCCTGGGCATTACTGAAACCACCCTATAAGCTTTATAAGATTAATCAGGGCAGAAGGGAGGGGAGAAACAAAATAAACCAAGTTTGCAGCACACTTAACATGAATCATTAAGTCAACTTACTCTCTGACCTGCTTCCTAAAACTATGGTTGCTTGGTGTTTGCTGTCCTAGAATCATGCAGACCCTGTTACAAGATTACAGTTGCCCTAAATCTTCTAAAGATAGCAACTTGAACATCATGAAACATTAAGTTTTCCCTTTGAGACATTCTTTCAGGTGTTATGCACCGATGAAACTACTACATCAGCCAGTCTGAATAACCCCACAGACTCCATTGGTCCCAGCAACCCCAAGAGAAGCTGACTCACCAAAGAATGGAGTTTTCACATCCTGATGATTTCATCTCCCTTGCCCCGACCAATCAACAAACCCAATTTTCCAGCCCCTGGCCCTCCATGATCCCTTTAAAAACCCCAGCCCAGAACTCCTTGAGGAGATGAATTTGAGGTTCACTTCTCATGTCCTCGCTCAGCAATCTGAGATCATTTCATTAAACTCTTTCTCTGCTGCATCTCTGCTGTCTCAGTGTGATAAGCCTGTTACTGTGCATTGGGCATACGAACCTCTTGGTCCTATAACATCACCTCACTGGGGCCTTGTAATCCTTTTCTCTCTCTCTCTCTTTTTTTTTTTTTTTAACATTAGTGGATATTTACACCAATATTAGAAGTTTTAGTGAGGTATAATTGATATACAATAAACTGTACATGTTTAGGTATATAATTTGATACATCTTTATACATGTATACTCCTGTGAAACCATCACCCATTCTCAGTGAAATTATCCATAACCCCACAAACTCTCCTCCTGCTTCTTCATAATCATGCCATGTTTTCCTCACCCCCATCTCCATGCAACCACCCATCTGCTTTCTGTTACTGTTATATATAAAGTTTCGGTGCTGCAAAAGAAATAGCACTTGAATATAAAATTTTAATTCTCAGCAAGGCAAGATGCTTCTATAGAAAGGTGCGCTCTTACAGATGGAGCAATGGTGAGTGCACACTTGGACAAGGGAAGGGAAGGGGTTCTTATCCCTGACGCACTGGCCCCTGCTGCTATGTCGTTCCCTTATTGGATAGGGTTAGACCACACAAGCTAAACTAATTACGATTGGCTAATTTAAAGAGAATGACAAGGTCATTCTCTTTAAAGTGCTTTGGTGGGGGAATGGCTATGCAGGTGGAGAATGAGTCAGGGCAGAGCAGGTAGCAGGTAATCGGAATGAGTCAGGGTGGAGCAGGTAATCGGAATGAATTAGGGTGGAGCAGGTGATTGGAATGAGTTAGGGTGAAGCAGGTGATAGGAACGAGTCAGGGTGGAGTACGAAATCGAAAAAGGTTGCTTTATGAGGAAGTTAAGTTTAAAAGTATTGAACATACTGACATATTAATTCTCTGAAAAGAAATTTAGAACTCATATCTAACAGTTACTAATGATTAGTTTGCATTTTCTAGAATTTTTATATAAATGGATTTATACAGTATTTGTATCCTTTCATGCACCATAATTATTTTCAGATTTATCTATGTCATTGCTTAATAGTATTCCATTGTATGGAGATGACATAATTTATTTATCTGTTTTCCTATGGATGGACATTTGAGCTATTTCCAGTTTGGGGCTTTTACAAATTGAGCAGCTATAAACATTTGTGTCCAAGTCTCTGTAGGGATATATGCTTTCAGTTCTTTAGATACCTAGAAGTGAAGTGGCTGTCATATGATACGTATACGTTTCACTTTTGAAGACACTACCAAATCGTTTACCAAAGTAGTTGTACCATTTTACATTTTTCATGAGGAGTGCATGAGGGTTCCAGTTCCTCTAAATCTTTATCCACAGTCAGTATGGTGAGTCTTTTTCATTGCATCTATTCTTATAGGTGTGTTGATATCTCATCGTGGTTATTTCCTTAATGGCTAATGATAAACTTCAACCTTGATCTCACATTATGATACTGTGATTTTTATAAAGAAATAAGTATACTTTGGTCTTCCTCCCCAGTTCCTGCCACAAAGATCCTAAAACCCTTGTAATTTCCTGAGCAATAGGGGTGCTAGGTGCAGCTTTTGTTCTCATTTTGATCTTTGACTTTGGTTCATGACACAGAGATCTTAATCCTTCTGAATTTCCTGGGTGGTAGGAGTGTCTTTTGTTCTAATGAGGCAACTCTTGGTGGGTTCCTGGATGGGGGTTGGTCACCAGAAAGACCAAGCCACAATTAGAAGCTTGAAACTTCCAGCCCCACCTCTCCTCTTCCAGGAAGGGGAGACTGAGTTAATAATAGGTCATGCCTATGTGATGAAGCCTCCATTAAAAGCCCTGAACTATGGGGTTCAGAGAGTTTCCAGGTTGGTGAACAAGAATACATCTTCATGCCAGAATAGTAGTGCACCCCAACAATGTAGACAGAAGCTCCTGTACTCTGGACCCTTCCCAACCCTTCGTATATCCTCATCTGGATGTTCGTCTACATACTTTAAAACATCCTTTGTAATAAAACAGCAATAGTAAGTAAAGTGGTCCCCTGAGTTCTATGAGTCATTCTAGCAAATGACTGAACCTGAGGAAGGGGGTCATGAGCACCCCGGTTTATAGCCAGTGGTCAGAAGTACCAGAGGCCTGGGGGCCAGTCGTAGTGGATCATGCCTGTAATCCCAGCACTTTCGGAGGCCAAGTGGGTGGATCACTGGAGTCCAGGAGTTCAGGACCACATGGCCAACATGGTGAAACCCCGTCTCTACTAAAAACACAAAAATTATCTGGGCATGGCGGTGCACACCTGTTGTTCCGACTACTAGTGGAGGCTGAGGCAGGAGAATCACTTGAACCTGGGAGGTGGAGGTTGCAGTGAGCTGAGATTGCATCACTGCACTCCATCCCAGGCAACAGAGTGAATAAGATGCCGTCTCACAAAAATAAAATAAAATAAAGGAAGTACCAGAGGCCCGGACTTGCAGTAGCCATGGGAAAGTGGGTAGAGAGGTGTCAGGGTTTTGGGACTCAACCCTTAATCTGTGGGATCTGACTCTAACTCCAGCTTGTGTCAGAATTGTACAACATCCAGTTGGTGTCCACCAGAGAAATAAATTAACGTGTAGGGAAAATCCCCACCTATCTGTGGACAGATATGTTCTCGGTTGAGTGTTGATAATATAATAGGAAAAATGAGTTTGTTTTTTCCTACTGCACACTTTTGATATCCAACTATTAACTCAAAATGAAAATAAATTATAGACCTAAATGTAAAGAAAAATAAAGCTTTTAAAAGAAAACACCCTTGCAAAACACATTTGCAACCTTGGGTAGGCAAAGCTTAGGATGGGACACAAAAGAAAAAATAATAACATTTATAAAATAATGAACTGAGCATCTTCAAAACTAAAAACTTCTATTCCTCTAAAATAATATTAAGAGAATAAAATACAAGCCACAGACTGATTTTTGCAAAACCTTTATCTGCTAAAGGACTTGTGTCTAGACTATATAAGGAACTCCCAAAACTCATTAAAAGAGAACAAACAGTCCAATTATTTTCTAAATGGGCAAGATATTTAAATAGATACTTCACCAGAGAAGATAGTATGGATAGCAAATAAAAATACAAAATATGCCCACCATGATTAGTCCAAGTAATCACTTTTTAAGTAAGCTGTGTAGGTATTTATTATTATTATTATTATTACTATTATTACTATTAGTAGTAGTAGTATTCCCATTTTGCAGATGAGGAAACACAGACTGAAAGTGACCAAGTGACTTAAGATGATACAACTAGCAAGTAGGAAGTCTGTGCTCAAATCTGACTCTGGCCCAGTGTTTTCCCGTGGCATGCCTGATAAGCAGAGAGCCAGCAGTGTCCCATGAGGAGAGCTGGGGGTGAGTGACTGGGCATGCGGAAGCATCACCCAGAGACAGCCACATGTAAAAGGGGATGAGATGAGAGGTAGGGACGGGAAAGTTTAAGCAAACCAGGGTCAGGAACACACTGAAACCAAGAAGCACACAGGTACCGACAGGCTGGGACACAGCTGAGGCTGGAAGCAGGTAAGCGGCATGGGGACCAGAGGTCGGTGCAGGTCAGGAGGGCAACACCCAGGCAAGAGATGCAAGCAGCAGACTTGGAGACTGGCTCACCCACAGAAGCAGAGAACAGAGTGATGGCTACCAGAGGCTGGGGTGGGGGGGTTTGGAGCAATGTCAGTCAAATAATACAAAATTTCAGACAGGAGGAATACATTCAAGAGACCTATGGTACAGCATGTGACTATAGTTACGAACAATATATTGAATTCTTGAATATTGCCAAGAGAATAGATTTTTTAGTGTTCTCACCACAAAAAAGAAGTATGAGAGGTAATGCAAATGTTAATTAAATCAATGCAGCCATTCCACAATATATACATATTGTAAAACATGTTGTACATGATAAATATATATAATTTTACCTGTCAATTTATAAAAGAAGATATGTTTAGTAAATGCACTTGTGCAAACAGTCTCCAAAAAAAAGGAATTAAAAAAAAAGGGGGGAGAGTAAGGGCAAAAGCCAATTTTTGGTCAAAGAGAGGAACCATAGGCCCATGATGGAGAGATGACAAGCAGATCAACACAACCAGAAGCAAATCAGAGTCAGGCAAATACAAGCCCTTACAGTGGAGGTGGCAGAGATAAGAAGGAAGGTGCCTTGCTCAACCATCGAGCCCACTCCAGCAGAGGTGGAGCAGGGATGGGAGGCTGTGGGGTAGGTCTCAGCAGCCTACCCCGGGGGGGTGATCATGAGTTTCTCTTGGAGACTGAGACATAAAAAGTCACTGGTGGGAGCTGAGGGTCAAAATGTGATTTATTTGGCATCTTTACTTTCAGTTCCCAACTTCTGTTTTAATTGTACCTTGATTATGTGGCCTTGAAATGAATACCGGAATTTTTTTAAATCCTACTTATCTTAATGCTTTCAGTCACATCATCGATCTCACTAATCAGCAGCCTCAACCTGGTGCTTGATTGTGTTGTTTTACAGATCCGGGGGTAATTCTGAAGCCAACAGAAAGGTCCAGATCACCTCTAAACCTGACAAGAAATCACTCTGTGCCATTCTCATATAAGAAGATTGGCATTGCCCATCAAGGAAGAGATGCAGAGGGTGGAGGACATGGAGGGGATTTCTCAAATGTGATGACCTGGCCCAGCTGGGCACAGTGGCTCACACCTATAATTCCAGCACTTTAAGAGGCAGAGGCAGGTGCATCACTTAAGCCCAAGAGCTCCAGACTAGCCTGGGCAACATGGCAAAACCCAGTCTCCATAAAAAAAAAAAAAAAAAAAAAATTAGCCAGGCATGGTGGTGCACACCCATAGTCCCAGCTGCTAGGGAGGCTGAGGTAGGAGGACTGATTGGGCCCTGGAGGTCAAGGCTGCAGTGAGCTATGGTTGCACCACTGCACTCCAGCCTGGGTGACAGAGCGAGACTCTGTCTCAAAAATAAATCAAGGCTAGGCGCAGTGGCTCACACCTGTAATCCTAGCACTTTGGGAAGCCAAGGCGGGTGGATTGCCTGAGCTCAGGAGTTCGAGACCAGCCTGGGCAACACAGTGAAACCCTGTGTCTACTAAAATACAAAAAAGTAGCCAGGTGTGGCGGCGTGCACCTGTAGTTCCAGCTACTTGGGAGGCTGAGGCAGGAGAATTGCTTGAACCCGGAGGGCAGGGGTTGCAGTGAGCCGAGATGGCACCACTGCACTCCAGCCTGGGCAACAGAGGAAGACTCCGTCTCCAAAATAAAACAAATTAAATGTCCCAAATTAAACATTCCAGGTACTTTAACTCCCTGCTTCCCTTACATACCGTTAACGGGTCATTCCATTTGAATTACAGATTCTGTGGTTTACTCTTAAGTACAGATAACCTTTGAATCCATATGTATCATTCCTCTCAATGACTTACTATGTTTTCTATTGATTTCAAAAAAAAAAAAAACTTACTCTAATTATTAATTTGACCTTAAAAGTAAGGCATATGATACAACAGATCCAAAGATCACCTGAACAAGCAAGAGAGTACCTTAACAGATGATCATCCTGAGCGCTGAGTGTTGGAACATCTTTTCAGAACCACTTGTGTCTTTTGCTAGGAGGCCGGGCCAGCCCAGCCATGTCAGTGCACACATGTAAGCTACCTTTCACCATGCTGCTCCAGCTGAGCCATCCTAGGCTAAGCCATAGGCAGAAGCACATCAGAGGTTGGACAGAAAGTAACAAAGTCTCCAGCGATGTCCAGTACTGTCCGAGCACAGGACAGAACACCCAGAAGAATAACCATTCACACAAGTCCAAGACTCCTGAAAGCAGATCCTGCAAAGAGCCTCTAGGCTTTTTGGACTTTGGACCCAGAGCTGTGTTGTCAGGGAGGCCAAACACAGCCCTAAGAAAGAGCTGCCCAGTCCAGTCCATGCCCAGAGACTACCTGACTTCCTTTGTGATCATTTCAGATTCACTAAAGGAACCATTTGCCTTGGGCAGTGCATTTCCAGGAGGTTAATAGCTTCAACTCCTTAGCCTGTAGCAGAGGGTACCACAAAATACTTTCCTGGCTTCCCCTCCTCCCAGAAAAATACAAGTGCAGTTGCAAAATAGAAATGCTTCAAGGTGTGTTTAATCCAAAGGCTCCATTATGTCAGTAAATGTCACATAACTCCAAAATAGCATTTGCTATTGTCATAGACTTGGAGTCCTCATGTGAACTTTGGCCTCGTTCCCCAAATGCCAGCTAACCAAACATCCTGGAGGTCATCTGCCACTACATTTTCCACAAAGTTGAAATAATTAGAGTTATTTAGTGCTGAATGGGCCCTTAGAGATTGACTATGCCAAGGCCATCATATCACAGTTAAGAAACAATGGCAACAGTTAACATTGATTGACCACATACTATGTGCCAAGAACCATGTCAACATTTAAAACTTCCTGTAATCCCCTTCAGAGTTGGTACTTTCATTATTCCCATTTGACACATGAGACTTTAAGAGTGGCTAAGTAATATGTCCAATGTCACACAGCCAGGAAATAAAAGTGCCTTACCCCCACCTTGGTCCTTTGAGCTCTAAACTGCTGCAGTATATTGGCAGCTTCTCCAGTAAACAAGGCTATGAGAACTTCCAGACTACAGAATCCTGGCGAGACTGTCTTTCAGCTGGAGCTTGCCATTTCCATAGCTAGCAAGTCACTTACAATCACAGAAAACATTGCACCTACCTGCACCACAAGCCCAAAATCACAGTTACTGCTTCGTGTTTAGGTTGAATCACAAAATGCTCAAGCTACAGGGGGCTTTAGAAGCCGCACAGCCCACATCTTCATTGTAGAAATGAGAATGCAAGACCTGGAGAGATGAAATGGCTTTCCTAGGATCCCATCACTAGGTAGAGACAGAGCAAGGAACAATGTTTTGGAGTTAAAAACAGAATGCTGTTCCAGTTACTCCATCTCTATTTTTTTTTTTTTTTTTTTTTTTTTTCTGAAAATACAGTTGGGCCTGCTAGCCCGATGTCAGAAGCTGATGAAAAAGATCATCCTCCTCAACTGAAAAAAATTCCCTCTGCCATTGAGATTATTAACCTTTTAGAGGCTTTAACTTTTATTTTAGAATTCATGAAACATGTAGCTCAAGGGTCTACTGTGACTTAACTTGAAAAAGGTCACTTCCCTCTTCAGGGTATTCTAGCAATTTTATAAAAGGATGTATACATATATAGATTTTTTTCCACTAGAGGAACAAGCCGATCAAAATTCAGCATCTCTCAGTTGTTTTGGAAGTGATTGGCCAGTGTGCCTGTGGGTAGATCACTGAGCTCTCAGCACTGGGGATGCACATGGAAGAAGGAGAACACGGCCCCTCCAGGTAAGCAGTTCAGGCCCCGGGGAACCTACTTCCTCTTTTCCCATCCCATAAAAACAAGCAACAACAGAAGAACTGAGAGGTATGTGTGTTCTTTGAGATTAATTCAATGTAGGAAAAAAGAAGAAGAAGGTGAATGAGGGGGTGGGGGGAACAGAAAACCAGTGAGAATAAAAGAGAGGGAAAAGAAAGGAAGAAAGATGATGAACGAAGATTATCGGTGAGGTAGAGAAAAAGCAAATGTGCCACATCCAGAGAATGTATCATGGCACAGTTATCTGCAGGTGCCAGCAGGCAGAACCCCCAATCCAGACTTACTAGCTAGGAACCGAGCTCCAGCCTTGCAGGTGGGCGGTGAGGGTTAGGGCCTGGAAAGACAAATACTTGATGGATTCTATGCCTTCCGGCAGGGCGGAGTAAGCGGGGGCCTTATCACTGGGGCAGGAGGGAGATAGACCAGTGAGAACGAGGTGAGTCCTCGCTAGGTGACTGACACAGGAAGTCAGGCCAAGGAATCAGGTCAGAGGGCCCGGGCACCGGAAATGGGGCCACAGAGAGTTGGATCTTGGAGCCAGGCCAGAGCACATTGGTGAGAATCAGGTCACCAGGTGAGGACTGGACCCATGGCAAGGCTTAGATGAAGTTGAGCTATAAAATGTTGGCTCAGAACTTTCTAAGTGTCCCTTGTCCATCGTCGACAAGTGGCCCTAGAGACTGACAAGGCTGGGTAGACAGGGAAAGGGAGGGAGTCGAGCAACTTGAATTATGGGGAGAAATGAGTGGATGGATCCTGGAGCATGGAGACCCGTGGTTTCTGGGAGCCAACGCCTGTGGTACCTAAACTGACCTCATCAAACGGAAGCACATTCAGAACCAGAGAACCCCAAAAGTAGTCATGCTAACCTCCAGGTAAACCTTGAGGGGATGGTGACAGAAACAGGGAATGTTTAGGCTGGAAAAGAGAAAATTCAGCACAGGGGAAGCAGTCTATCAACTTAAAGATTTAAATGCCACATGAAAGAAAGTCTAGGTGTGTTCTGTGTGTCTAGTCAAAAACAACTGAGCCCAGTGGGCAGAATTCCTGGAGAATTGTTCTTTTAATCTCCATATTAGGAAGAACATTAGTACAGCCTGCCTCTATGTATTCCATAAACGCATTTACATTTCATACACTCAACAAGTGCTTACTGGTTAGGGTAACCATACCGTCTGGTTTGTCTGGCACAGTGACAGTCTATGCTCTGGTATCAATTTGCACCTGGTCAGCACCCCCTTTACTCCCAAAATGTCCTAGTTTGAATAAAAAATTATATGATCACCATACTTGTGGGGTACCTGCTACATGCCAAGAATTAGACTGAACGTTGAAGACACAATTAAAACATAACCTCTGACTTTGATGAGTTCATAGTCTAGTGAAATAAGACTATGTAAGAGCTCTATAATATCAGGAATAGAAAGGAACTCACAGCTCATTCAATACCACCTTCATTCATTGACTTAATAAATATTTGTTGAATAAATGCTGTGTGCCAGGCACTATACAGGGACCACAAATCTAATACTGAACCAAACAGAATGCTCCCTTCCCTCATGAAAATTAACTAGCAAGTGCACCAAACTGATAAAAGTCCCATTTGTTTCTGAAAATTCTACCTGGTGGGTAAATTTTTATGTGTATTTAGCCAAATTAGGCTTTTGAAAGCTTCCAGTCATTGGTCCTAAACCTCCTCTCTGAAGTCCCATAGAATTAAATCCCTTTTTGAGGGAAACATCATACACTGGGGCCTGTTGCGGGGTGGGGGGCCAGGGTAGGGAGAGCACTAGAACAAATACCTAATGCATGTGGGGCTTAAAACCTAGATGATGGGTTGATAGGTGCAGCAAACCACCATGGCACATGTATGCCTATGATCTAACTGTGCCTCTCACTGCATTTCCGATTGCACCTTGTATAGGCACCATCTGTGCCCCTAACACCTGGTGACTTGTTACTGTCTCTTCTTTAAAATGACCCCCTTGAGGACAGGCGTTACATCTACGATTGAATAAATACTCCTTTCATTTATTCAATAAATATTAGTCCAACACCTATTAGGTGCCAAGCTCTGTGAAGTCCCTGCCCTTATGTATCTCACAGTCCAGGAGGATAAGTGTTCACCAAAAACAAGTAATAACAATGGAGTAGAATAATGTTTTAACAGGAGAAGTATTGTGAGCTATGGGAGCAGTAGGAGGGGGCCTAATCTAGGCGTGGGGTCATGAAAGGCCTCTCTAGAGAAATATCATTAAAGCCAAGACCCAAGACATTATCCAAGTGAAGAGTGAGATTAAGTTCAATTTATCAAGTTTATTTGGTCTCCAAGTGGCATTTTCTACCATTTCTTTAAAGCCATTAGTTAAAGATGAAGACAAGAACAGAGGTCTGTAGAAGTTGACTAGAGATTCTCCCCTAATTGATATTATGGAGAATATGTATGAGCAGGTATGATTTTCAAAATATTCAACAACAGGTACAACACGTCATCAACCACTGTGAATAGACACTAGCCACAGGCAACCAGTCTACCTTCCCCCATGGATACAGGCTGAATGCCAGGTCTTGGGCAGAAAAAATCCAAACTGCTGTGAACTTCTCCACCTGGTGGAAGGCACAGATGCCCTAGACACAGATGCAGCTCCGGTTCACTGCCTTTTACAGAAGGCTTCATTCTGCACATGAGGACAACAGTTACACATGCCAGACTTCATGCAGTTTGCCTAGAAAATACCTCCGAAATGCATGGGCTGCACGCATAGCTATGTACCCACTCCCTCCTGTGACAAGGATCTCTCGAGTCAGATGAAATCGCTGGCTGCTGTTTGCACATACTCTTTCTCATTTAATGCTCCTTTAATACCCAGAATAAGTTCAAAAGTGCCCAGTGTCTGCTTTTCTTGCTTGGGGCTTTCTTTGCCAGCCTCACAGTAGACTGAGGAATTCTAAACATGTGTCTGCGACCCGGTGAGGCCGCTGCTATGTGAGGCCATACGTTTTATTGGGGTCTATATCCTGAGAGAGATACCAGAAAGAAACTCTATCTGAGATGTCTGCCAAGGAAGAAAAAAAAAGGGGGGGAAGAAGAAATCTGCCACTGATAGCGCTCTAGCCAGTTTCTTTGTGGACAGTAGGCTTTACTAAAAGATCTGAAGTAGGAACACACCTGCTATAGACAGGCAAAATGTAAATAATATTAAACAATCAGAAAATCACCTCAAGTTTTCGGTAACTTTATAGAAGAACCTGTTTTGTTTTGTATTAATGCTGCCTTCTGGAGTGCAGTCTTCTGCCTTTATCCCAGGACACAAGGAATGAATGCCTAACATAACTTTGTCTTTGTTCCTTTCTCATCTATTCATTCGAGGAATGTTTATGGAGCGCCTACTCCGCATATCTGACTTTCTTCAGCTCAGAGGGTAAAATTGTGATCCCTAAATTTTGAGGGATGTGAATCGGTATACATTATAGGAAAATCATGAGTTTATATTTCTCTTTATAAATTTTGGAAATTCAACTATTTATGACTTCATATTACCTATTGGTGCAACTCAGTATTTTATGACACTGGTTTTTGTTGCCAGAGGGGCTTTTACTTAGCTCTTGCAGGAGGTTTGTGGCCAGAGATTAAATAGAGTCCTTCCTCGACCTTTCTGATCTCAGACTGATCCCACAGCCCGGAGGTACTTGTAAGCGGAGGCCTGGGAAGAACTGCTGATCATATCACAACCCCCTAAGGCCGACTCCCACTCCTTTTTCTTCCTCGGATGCCAAAGCTGGGTCTGACTCCCAGGCTACTGGTTTTCATGGTACCCAGAGAAGGTTCTGGTTGCTTCCAGGTCTAGGCTCTTCTACAGTATTCAGCTCCAGGGAGGTGACTTCAAACACACACCTCAATGTCCCCTGGCACTTCTCCTTGGCTGTATGGTCTCAGGCAAGACTTCTGAACCTTGCAAGCCTCAGTGTCCTCCTCTCAAAGTTGTGGGTGATAGCAGCTGACCCAGAAAGTTGTTATGAGGATTCAGTGAGTTTTCTCTAGGTGGACCCTACCCTTCTTACTCATTCCACACCATCCTGTCTTCTGGGAGGAGAGTGTGGAACCACAAATGTACCATCTGCCCATTCTCTGTATCAGGAAATCTGGTTACATTATTGTATTAGTCTGTTCTCATGCTGTTAACCAAGGCATATCCAAGACTGGGAAATTTTTAAAGAAAAAGAGGTTTAATGGGCTCACAGTTCCACATGGCTGGGGAGGCCTCACAATCATGGTGGAGGGGAAAAGAGGAGCAAAGACACATCTTACATGGTGGCAGGCAAGAGAGCACATGCAGGAAAACTGCCCTTTATAAAACCATCAGATCTCATGAGATTTATTCACTATCACAAGAACAGCATAGGAAAAACCCACCCCCTTGATTCAATTACCTCCTACTGGGTTCCTCCCACAACACATAGGGATTATGGGAGCTACAGTTCAAGATGAGATTTGGGTGGGGACACAGCCAAACCACATCAATTATCCAGCAAACTCACCCCGAACACAGTCAGTCACTGCTCCAGCCAAACTGGCCTTACTAAGCACTCAATCTCTGCCTAACTTCATTTTGCCAAATGAGTGACTTAAGGCCAGCAAAGTAGCTTACAAGTTCTGCCAATTGGGAAACTCATCCCAGTGCTTCATGGAGAGCCCCCAATATGTCCATCAGGTCGGAGGAGACGGGCTCTCATTTAGGGAGATGCAGCTGGTGCTGCCATGCCTGCCGGCTCCCCATCACCCACTCCACCATTAGCACTCCTGCGCAACTCAAAAAGCCATTCAAAAACCACCACAGGTTCCTCCACAGAAAGGAGAACTGCACTGAGGGCTTTTTGGGGGTCTGAGGTTTCCACTGTTGAGGAACACCTCAAGTCTGAGCTCTGGGAGAAACCGAGAGATCATAGAATCAACCACCTGCAGAAACCTTCAGAAACAAGAACATTCGAGAGACACAGCTCACACCAGTTCCTTCCGTATAGCACACAACTTCTTTTTTATTTTTTCCTGCTTTCTATCTGGACAATTATAGGGGCCTCCAGCTGTTCCTGTCAGTCAAATCACCAGTATTTCCCTTCTGGTAATACATTTTTCCTGAAGCAGCAGATTCACACCTGATGCATTAGTGCTTTTTATCACCTAGCAATATTTGTCATCCAAAGGGCTGAGTACCTCGGTTACCATCTATCAGGTTATATTTGTTTGCTGCTTTCAGCCAGTTGTCTCACTGTAACCTGCACTTTACCCACACAAAATGGCTCTAAGCGAGAAAGTAGAAACACTTATTAGAGTTCAAAAATTCTTAGTTGTTGAGCTCCATCCGTTTCTCTTTACTAGTATTTGCCCTTCTCAGCCCCTTCTTTCCCCCGCAGATCCAATTTTTCAAATAATTTCAGTTTCTGAACACATAGCAGGTGTTCACTAAATATTTGATAATCTGATTTAAGTCACTGGACATAAAAGAATATTCCAGAGAGCAGAGATGCTAATCACAGAATTGTAGACCTAGCAGGAAATAAAACAAGCCTCTCATTTTGGGGATAAGGAAAGGGAGCTATAGAGAAATGAAGGGATTTACCCAAATTCCTACCCAGCTGTTTATGGACAGCAGTGGCACTCAGATCAAGACTCTACTTTCAATCCACATGACATCATGATTATGAAAATGTTTTGCTTGTTCTCTCCAAGGTCTGAATGTTCCAAGGTTCCAACCAGAATACAATGTTGTTTTGCTATCACCTTGACCATGGGAGTTTGTGATTAACACAACACTTTCCTTCCAAAGAAGGGAAATTTTTAAAAGCTGGCAGATAAAAAACTAGAATTCCTTTGTTTGCCCAAGACAGTTCATTCAAGATTTTAGAAACCTGGCTATATGCCAGAATTATTACCTGGGCAGCTTTCAAAGTACAATTTCTCCAGCAAATCAGTCTTTGGACTTGGCAAGACCTGGGAATCTGTCTGTTCATTGCTTGTTTTGGATTCATTTTTGTTTGTTTGTTCTCCCAGTGATTCTGATGCATCAGGTCAGGATACTGCAGATCTAATGAATGTCTGCTCCTTAATCAACCCACACATGGATGGTGGTGAGTGTGTATTTGAAGATATTTGAGGAGGATGGCACTACTGATAACCAGTTCTTCTGGAATCACAAGTAAACCACCAATCAAAATACATGTCAAAAATAGTAACCTATAATAATAATGATGTTGAATATAAAATCCCACTGGCTGGACCATTTGTTCTGGTCTGGGTGCCTGGCCAGTGGGGAGAGTCCCCAAGCACTGCCCTTCCGGACACATAAGCAGCTGATGAAGCTCTGCTGCTGCGGCTGAAACCTCAGACGGAGGCAGCGATAGAAGGGGAAATCACGAGGCAAGTGTAATTTAAAACCTTCATGTTTGTGTCGACAAACTCTTGTCTACATATAGTCCCAGCACTTTATCTCTCTTTTGGCTCTCATTCCCTCTCACCACCTTCTTTCCAAGTAGTTCCATGAGTTCTGGGAATGTCCAGAACTGCACATGCCCAGGACTGGAACCAATTTACCCTGAGTCATCTGTCAAGCCATAGTTCATGCTTTTCCATTGGTTTAGGTTACTAAGCAACCTCCTTGTCACTCAGGATAATGACCTGACTCTGACTTCCAGGGAAGGCAATGCAACATGGGATCCTGGGTTCAGGAACACCATCAGGTGGGACTCTTGCCAACCTGGGTATGAACTCTGTGCAGTTGCCCTGGGTCAACCATTTGGCCTGTCTATGCAAAATAGGAGAGGAACAGCTCCCCAGCTGTTATGACTTGAGATAATGCATATAAAGTACCTAGCATAGAGCCAATGCTCCCTCAATGGTTGCTTTTATTTACATCAGCATGAGAGCAAAAGAGCGACAGCCACAGGGAGTGCAGTGCAGGACATGTTATATCTAGGTCAGTCCAGTCATTGTCACAGTTAACAGACAGGAGACAATTCCACAGCCCTCCAGACCACTGCTCTCCCATATGCCTCTGGGAAACTACATAAATAGCTGGCCTATGTTTGTGTTGCCCCAGTTGGCATTGGGAAGTTCGAGTTCGATGTATCATTTCTGCAAAGCCTCCAGTATCCGGAAAGCGTAAGGCTGGCCATGGTAACTGGCCCCAGCATGGGCCCATGTCAGCCCCAGGTTCAGCATCAGTGGCTCTCTGAGGCCATGGCCTTCATAGTTGCTTTCAGCACTTATTAGTTTATAAGCTCCGTCCATGACCTGGGGCCAAGGCAGCTGATGCTCTCCCAGCCCCAGGATGCCCATTTAACGCAGGGTTTTCACTTCTCCTTGAAAGGCACTTGGGGGGAGGATGGAGAGGAAGCATTCAGCCAATTGTGTGAAATTGCTCTTGAATATCTCTGCCAGGAAAAGCCGACAAGTCAAAAAGAGAGGTCCTGAGTGCTTAGCACTCTATGCTTTTGAATTTAAAGATGAGGAGGGATTGGATGATTTCGAAGATTTAAGAATAAACCGGAAACCAGGGCAGGGACTCCTCCAGGACTCACTGGCACCCTCTGTGAACAAGGGCCCATGCCTTCACCTCAATGTCTGAGTCCTCTTCCAGAAAGAGGTGGGATGGAGGATTCTCTTTGTAAACCTAGTGAGACTTAGAGCAGGCTACCTAGCTCAGAGAAATAGCGCTGGCTGCCAAAAGGCAGGGAGCACCCTCCTATGAGGACCGGTGCAGACAATTGCTTGTAGCCCCACTGGGAGTAGGTAGGCAGAATTCAAGGAAATACAGTCCTCAGCAGAGGCCAAGCAGGGAGGAGAGCGCGCCCAAGCCCAGGAGGAAGAACCAGGTGAGGCCCTCCACGTGCTGCCTGATGCTCTTGATGAAAAGCTCTTTCTATAAGGGTGCCTGGTCTCCCTTCCTAAAAATCTGTGCTCAGCCCTACAAGGAGTCAGATTCAGGACCTGGATGCCCATAGGCATTTTTATGCTTAATCCATAAGTAGTTGGGGGAGGAGGTTGGGAAGAAGGAAAGCAGTGGCCGGAAGAGATCCGAGCTGGTCAGGGCACACGAGCTGTTCAGACCTTTAACCCCAGCGGCTGAGGCTTGGGTTTGGCTTCCTGTGGCACTGTGTGGATGGTGTTTGAACAAAGGAGAAAGAGCCCAGGCTTGAAATCAGGAAGCCTGCCTGGGGTTTTGGCTGTAGCTCCACCGAGCGATTTGCAGCTCGACTGTCAAAAAGCCTCAAACCTCTCTCTGCCTCTGTAAACTCTTGATTTATTTTGCACAGATATTACAAGAAGCCTTATACCCTCCCAATGATCTAGTCTAAAGTGTGATCTGCACCACTTACATCAGAATCACTAAAAACAGATTCCTGGGCCCTACCCCAGACCAACTGAAACAAAAAATACCAGGGAAAGACTAAGAAACCTGCATTTTACTAAACTCCCACATGATTCTTATGTACTGTGAAGATTTGAAAGTCACTGAGCAAGAGGATAGAGTCCAAACTCCTTAATATAATTCCATAGGCTTTACAGTCTGCCTTTGGGTCCCATTTTCAGCTTCTCAGTCTACACCACGAGCTGATATGTGGGTCCCCAAACCATAAGGCAGGCACTGCGATAATATTACATACCTCTCAGGCATCTCAGAGCATCTCCACAAGCAAGTACTATTATCATGCCCATTTTACAGATGAGGACACCGAGGCTCAAAGAAGTCCAGTAACTTGGCCAAGATCACACAGGAAGTATGTTGCAGGGTCAGATTTGAATTCCTATCTATGGGATTGATTGAAGAGTTTTTGTTCTTAACCAACTCTGTTACACCACATTCTGAGGTCCATTAAACGTGCCTGGGTGTTCGTGCCTGAGTGCCCTGGTCAGCTGTCCCCTCAGCCTCACATGCCTCATAACACCCTGATCCTTTGCAAAAATGGACTTCCAATGTCTTACTGGACCCAAAACTTCTCATGGACCCCACTAAAGAGCATTAGCTATTTCCTCCTTATGCTCAGACATCCTTTTATTTATGTCTCTATTTCAACACTACTAAAACTGTACTGTGATTTTTTGTTTATTTTCCAATGTCTTTTACTAGGCTTTAAAAAGCCCTAAGACATAAAGGATGTATAGAACCGTGACACTGCTCCTGATGATACCACAATGGTGGACGCATGTCCTTATACATTTGTCAAAACCCACAGAATGCACAATACCAAGAATGAGCCCTAGAGTAAGCTGTGGACTTTGAGTGACAATGAGGTGTCAAGGTAGGTGCATTGAATATGTCAAATGTACCACTCTGTGTGGGATGTTGATAGTAGGGGAGGCTGTGCTTATGCGGACCAAAGAGTTAAAAAATAAAGTCTATTTTTTAAAAAGCCTGGGCAGGCCAGGCACGGCGGCTTATGCCTGTAATCCCAGCACTTTGGGAGGCCAAGGTGGGTGATCATTTGAGGTCAGAAGTTCGAGACCAGCCTGACCAACATGGTGAAACCCCCTCCCTACTAAAAATATTTAAAAATCAGCTCAGCATGGTTGTGCATGCCTGTAGTCCCAGCTACTCAGGAGACTGAGGCAGTAGAATTGTTTGAACCTTGGAGGCAGAGGTTGCAGTGGGCTGAGATCATGCCATTGCACTCCAGCCTGGGTGACAGAACAAGACTCTATCTCCAAAAAAAAAAAAAAAAAGCAGCCTGGGCAACATGGCAAGAACCCCATCTCTACAAAACATTTAAAAACTTAGCCAGGCATGGTGGCACACACCTGTAGTCCCAGCTACTCGAGAGGCTGAGGTGGGAGGACTGCGTGAGCCCAGGAGTTTGAGGTTGCAGGGAGCTATGATTGTGCCACTGCAGTCCAGTCTGGGTGACATAGCAAGACACTGTCTACAAAAAAGAAGAAAGCACCTAAGACTATGTTATCCTACTCTATGACTACACAAACCTGTGCTTGGCACATAGAAAAGGCTAAACAAATGCACATCCATGTCAGACAGCTGCTTTCCCAAAGAACTGAGGGAAACAGATCTGAGCAGGGCCTCAGCCGTGATGAGCGGCAAGGAGGAGTCTGGGAGAAAGGGTTAAGTAATGGAAATTTTGGAGGAAGCCTCTACAGAGATGAAGAGAGTAGGTGCTGTGTCATCAGTTCTGAGGATAAAGTAAAGACTGGTGACTGTTTGCTGCATGGCTGGAGCTGCCAGGGAACAGGAGCAGGCTAGAGCAAAGAACAGAAGAGGCAGAGTGAAGAAAACCAGAAGAAAGGGCAGTGAAACAGAGGCAAACTGCAATGTCCAAAGGTGCCATGGATGCAAGTGTTTCTGAGTCTCAACTGTCGTGGAAGGCAAACTGTCTTGCATGAGCTTTCTCCATGCAAGACAGTGTGCCAAGCCCAACTGAAATGCCTAGATAGGGTTCCTGTCCTACTGAAGCTTCCATTCTAGTGCCAGAAAACGGGTGACAGGCCTTTCCATGGCCCAAGGCCATTGAGTTGCAGAAGTGCTCCATAAACTCCACAACCAATAGGCCCGGGGATCAGAGGAGGGTGAGATCTATCACCATTAGCAGGGAAAAGAGGACCCAGGCAGTGAGTCTCTGAGGCAGGAAGGCAAATGCCAAGAACATCAAAGGGCCATTCATCACCCAAATGCAATGCAAAGGGGAAAACCAGCAAGTGAGATTACGCCACAGGAACCCAGACTGTAATGTCACAGGGAACGACTCCAAGAGATGTTTTAACAGCAATTCAGATACAGGCATTAAAGACTGTGACATTAGATTTAGAAGAGGGGCAATTAATAATTTATTTTGGAAGGAATATGTAGAAGAGGAAAAAAAAAAAAACCCAGCACCCGCTGGTATTACCTATGTGGTAGTACTATTGCGTAGACCAAGGATAAAAACACGTATGTTTACGAATGAAATGGTTGCTGAAGACACCTTGCCCTCTCACATTGGCTGAATGAGAGGTTGGGGAGAGCATGTCATCATTCTGACCATGTGCGTCCACAACTTAGACCAGAGTTGGCATCAGGCACACTTGAGTTGGAAATCCAGCTCTTTCACTTACTAGCTCTGTGACCTTGGGTGAGTTTCTTAATCTCCCTGAGGTTGTTTCTTCATTAAAGGTAAAAAGGGCATAGTAACAGTTATCTTACAGGGCTGTTGTTAGGATGAAATGAGATAAAGTATGTAAAGTGTTTTAGAACAGCACCTGGCATAAAGGTTCTGTCAAGGATCATGATGGTGGTGGTGGTCGTTATTCTAAATCTATGTAGACATCCTTTTCCCATTTCCCCAAGTAGATTTTATCTTCCAAAGGAGCCTTGGAAATTTGTCAGATTAGTTCTGTTGAAGATACTTTAGAATCTCTCTCTTATTCTGAGCTTTCTCCATGCAAGACAGTATGCCAAGCCTAACTGAAATGCCTAAATAGGGGTTCCTGTACTACTGAAGCTTCCATTCTAGTGCCAGAAAATGGGTGGCAGGCCTTTCCATAGCCCAAGGCCATCGAGTTGCAGAAGTGCCTCATAAACTCCACAACAACAGGCCCGGGGATCAGAGGAGGGTGAGATCTATCACCACTGGTGTCATGGAAGAAGGACAATTCACTAGACAGAACGGGTGGACACCAGAGATGCCAAGCCCACACAAACCCTCTATAAATCAGATTTTAAGGACAACTGCAGATGGACAAGTTGTATTTAAATAATCCTGGTCTGGGGCAATTGGTCCGGAGGACACGCTTGACCAAGGTGGTCTGCCATTGGCTGGCCAGAGGAGAAGAGACAGACTGAGCCAGCTTGATGTAATGTGAAGGGATATGAACTGGGGTATGTGGCAAGACCAGCCAGAAGCTTGGAGGCAGACTCTGAAAAGAAGTCAGGATGCCATGTTGGGGCCATAGCACACTTTAGTTACGAGGAAGCCAAAACTGGAAATGAGGCTGGGAGAGAAGCAAAGACATGATGAAAGAGAAATTAGGCAGCCCTTAAGAGTGAGAGGGACCAACTGAGAAAGAATGATAGGAAGACAGTCAGAAGGAAGGAGAGACTGACCCACGGACAGAGTGACTCCTGGACAGACTGGCCAACAGAGACCGATGGAGAGAGAACAAATCTGGCAGGCTGGGCTCCCTTCTTGAAGCCAGGCTGTGTTAGGCTGCTAAGCTGCGGAGTGGATCTTCAAGAAAGTGGGGTGTAGGCTGGTGTGAGGAGAGGGGGTCAAAGTGGTCAGATCTTACCTTTCAAATTCCTCTACATTTTCTTTCACATAATTATAAAAGCAACACACACTCCAGCACATCATCTTTGTTTTCCTTGCTCCATGCTGTTCTCCAGCCTCCAGGTCACCTGAGTCCTCAGAAAAGCACTGTCACACACACTTCACACTCTGAGAAGACAAGGACATGTTCCAGAGGAGCTGCAATGGTATTCTGGTAAGAAACATGAGACAGGGACACAAATCACCTACGTCGTTCGGGTATTTTTCAGGGCCTGTTGTTTAGCAGAGGCAGAATAGGGCTGATGTCACAACTCCAGTGTGAGATGAGCTTTGGGGACAGTGAGTAAGAAGAGCTGGCTTTTGCCCCTGCCTTGGCCACAAAACTAGCTCTATGATCTTGAGCAATTGGCTTAACCTATCTGGACATCTGTTTATACATTTGCAAAATGAGGAGGTTGAACTGGATGTCTTCCAAATTTGCTTGCCACGCTCACATTCGAGATGCTGTGATTCTAGGAACCCATGGTTATTTATACATCAGACTTTTTTGCAATGCCCAAACAGTATTAACAGTGTTGCCAGCCATGTCAATAATATTTTATGGATGATATTACGATGAAGTGAATAGGTTATTTATCCTCTCTCAGTACAACCTGTGCTTCCATACAATTCTGACGAGCACAGTAAATCTCTCCTCCTTTGAACTCCCAAAGCATTTCAATCTAGACACCTCTTAGAGGACTCATCACGTTCTGCCCCATAGCATGGTTATTCAGAAAAATGCCGTATTGTTCATGACTGAATGTTAAGCTCCCTGAATGCTTCCTGGAAACCCAGCTGCGCAGAGAAGGAGGAATGAGGCTGCCAGGGCTGCACTCACCTGGATAACCCCAAGAGCCCAAAATAGTAGCTTTTGTGGAATTGATGCTCAATACTTGCTGTGAACAAACACGTAGTTGGAGAGAATGTAAAACGTAAAAGGAATTTGCCAGATGAGTCTAACAAATCTCCCATACTTTGCTTCCTTTGCACCAGGATGGCCAACCGGAAAACTTTGCCTAAAATTAATAAGCCTTGAAGGTGGCCTGCAGTCTCGCTGCTGCTAAAGGGCTTGGGGAGACAATGCCCAATGCAGAGAGAAGAGCAGTTGCTGAGAATGCCAAGAAGCAAAGAAACAGCAGGACACGCATAATCCTAGTCATGGAATGTATTTATGAGATGGCTCTCAATATACAAACAGGGAACGTTATATGGACCTGGAAGAACCAGCCAATATCAGATTGGCTCGCAGACAGTTTCTTACCTGAGAAAATGAGAATTAAAAAACAAACAAACAGCATTAGGAGATATACCTAATGTAAACGACGAGTTAACGGGTGCAGCACACCAACATGGCACATGTACACATATGTAACAAACCTGCACATTGTACACATGTACCCTAGAACTTAAAGTATAATAAAAAAAATTTAAAAACACAAACAAAAAACGGAGTAACCATAAACAAACAAACAAACAAAAAACAGAGTAGCTATCGAGGACCCTCTCAAGGCAAAGTCCCCTCAAGCCATATTTTCTAATCATCCTGCTAGAAACTTCGGACTGGGGCCCAGTGGTTTTGTTCTAACATGATTTCATCAGTCCTCTAAATGTGCAGGCAACTCTCAAGCCCTCTGTTCCCTGGGCTTTCCCCACCCAACTCCCCCTGCAGATCCTCTGGGATCCTGTTAATAATCTACTTCCAAACGCTCCTCCGTGTCCTAACCCCGGGCCACCTCTTCCCTACCTCCAGGCCTCATTCCCCTGCCTGCCCGGCTGAGGGACACAGGCCTCTTTTGTCACGGGCAATCCCTGCACTTGCTGGGGCCAAGGACCCTGCCTCCTTCCTCCTCCACTGGGGCCCACATCCTGCTTCTCTCCTTCCACCTCAGCAACCCTCCACTCGCTGTCTCACATTCCAGACACCTTCTCCCCTCCCTCATTCCTTTCTTCCATCACTAACGCTGACTCTAGAAGCATGCACAGTCAGGGATCCAGGAGCGAGTGATTTGGGGTGTCCTGCAGTGCACCACCCAAGCGCCTGCTAGTCTGGATTTCTGTGAGCTGAAGTTTTGTGTTAACTTGCAAGCTCTTTTTTACTTCCCTCCTATGTTGATTCACATTAAAACAATTACTGAGTTCAAACTTTGGGATGCGGGGGAAGGGAGTTTACTCAGCTGAGGCTGGAGATGGCCAATGGGATGGCCAAAGGGTCTCGAACCTGCCCTTCCTGGACAAATGAGTATCCTCCGCAGCCTGCCTGCCGTGAGCACAGGGTGCTGGGCTGCAGCTAGCTTCTTCCCTAAGGATTGCTGGCCAGCCACAGATCTCAGGGCTGCTTGCTTCTGATTGAAAAAATCACAGTACAAACTCCCTTGGACTAGCAGGAAAATGAGAGGCTGTTAAGTACCGAGACCTCTGTGAATCGTGCCAAGAATCCTGTCACACGGCCCTAGTGTGCTGAAACAGGCTAGAAAGGCCAGTCTTACAAGAGTTAAATCAAGGCCACATCACCAGCCTGCTGCTGCAGATCTGACAGGAACAGGACGTTCTAGAATGGCTCCACCCTGGAGCCTCAATCCATCAATCCCAGCACAGAATACCCAGCACCAGGCTCTGACGGCTGCCCGCAGACCCCCTCTCTCACCTCTCTGCCAGGCTCCTGCTTTGTCACCAGGCTCCTAATTAGCTACGGAAACAGCACACACTTTGCATTGCGTCACTTGCATCTCTCCAAGTCCCACACATCAGCATGCATGGCACAGACAGCCCGTGAGTTCAGAAAGACACAGCCTAGTGCCCCAGTTGGCTACTGTGTATCATCCGTCTTGATAACTGGCATATGCTCAGATGGCCACACAGGTTGTGTCTAAAACATCTGGCCAGTTGTTGATCTCCCCAGATGCATGGCAGTTGGCAGCTCTGGTCCTTGTCTCCCTTTAGCCGCCTACAAAAAGTAGTCCAGCCCCTCCCCTGGCGTTCCTTCCTCATGCAGTGTGGAAATCAGTTTCTGGCAGCCTGGCCGCAGCTGCCCCAGCCTGGCCACTCTTCACAGCCCACCTGCCCCTCCACCAGTCATCCCCACGTGTGCAGCCACATTCATTTCTGTCCTGGCACCTTCCATCAGTAGATTTATCTCTGTCAAGTGCTCCTGCCAAGCTTTTTTCCAAGGACTGCCTTAAGTACAGCAACAAGTATACACCACCCAGAGTCTCCCTGACAGATACTGGATAAGTCTTCTGACCAGGTAGTTTGTGTTTTAGCAAGAGGAACCCAAATTTCAAATTCCCTTCCTAGCTGGTATTTCCCTTCCTGAAATACAAGGGCTCCCCAAGCACTTCTCCCTGACTGATCCATTTTTCTGCCTTACAGATGTCTACAACTTTCCTACCTCCCACCCCGGCAAATTCCTCCAACACAGCTCCGTCGATAAAGTCATATTTGCCTTCTAAATCACAACCCAGAATTTTCAGAAAATTTCCGTGACTTCATTGCAGGCTGCTCTTTGCAATGTCTTTTTTCCTTTGTGATTCTGCCCACTGCTGCTGGTGCCCACCTAATTCCTACCCTCACCCTCCCTGCAGAAGCACTTGGTGCTGATGGCGGAAGTGAAGATGATGATGGTGATGAGAGCTAACATTTACTGGGCATCGATATTGCACCAGGCGCTGTTCTAAGCACTTTACATATAAGATTCACCAAGTCTTCCCTCTGCATCTTATTTTAGTTTTTCTGAACTCTTACCTGAGAAAACTACCAGAGTGAACAGAGGAGGGAAGAAGCCATAATAGCCAATCAGATCAATATCAGTATCTCTGATGTCCTAATTTGGCATGTTTTATGTTCTTTATCCCTCTATCTATAACTCCCACATATTCAGGCCTATGTCTTCTTGGTCCTGAACATATAACCTTGCTTTTAAACTAAGAAGTAATATTTCATTTTTAAAAATTGCATGTTTTTGTAAAGGAAACATTGAATTTCCTATGGTAAATCAAGAGAACACAGATTTGGGATAAGAATGATACATATTTTTAAGTCCTGCCTCTGCCAAGTACTAGCTTTGTGATTCTGGGTGTATTGCTTGCTTTTTTTTTTTTTTTTTTTTTTTTTTTTTTTGAGACGGAGTCTTGCTCTGTCACCCAGGCTGGAGTGCGGTGGCATAATCTTGGCTCACTGCAAGCTCCGCCTCCCGGGTTCACACCATTCTCCTGCCTCAGCCTCCCGAGTAGCTGGGACTACAGGCGACCGCCACCACGCCCAGGTAATTTTTTTGTATTTTTAGTAGAGACAGGGTTTCACCATGTTAGCCAGGATGGTCTCGATCTCCTGACCTCATGATCCACCCGCCTCAGCCTTCCAAGACTTGGTTTCATTATGTATAGAATGAAAACAATACAGACCTTGCAGATTTTTGAAAATTGTAGGAAGCGATGTTTGCAAAGTATCTACCTTACTGCTCTGCACCTAATAGATGTTACAGAAACACCTCATCCTTTTCTAAAAGGATGTCTATTGTCTAAGTGTAGCAGGTGGGTATGAAAGGCACAGATTTCTCTGCAATACTTTTCTCAGTGCAACGTCTTTCCCAGAAACCAGGGGAAAACTCCTCATGTGACATGCAACACAGAAGTCACCTTGTCCATAGCATACCAGAGCTAACAATTGTTATGCATTCTGCTCCAGGCAAATTGCAGCCCTAAAATCTTCCTCTGACCTCTACTTCCCTGGAGTCTGTCAGTGAGTTTACTATGAGATCTGTATTAGGCTGTTCTTACAATGCTATAAAGAACTACCTGAGACCAGGTAATTTACAAAGAAAAGAGGCTTAATTGGCTCACGGTTCTGCAGGCAGTACAGCAAGCATGAGGCTGGCGTCTGCTCAGCTTCTGATGAGGCCACAGGAAATTTACAAAGATGGTGGAAGGCAAAGGGGAAGCACACACTTCCCACGGCCAAAGTAGAAGCAAGGCGGGCAGGCAGGGAGGTGCTACCCACTTTTAAACAACCAGAACTCACTATCATGAGAACAGCACCGTCGGGATGGTGCTAAACCATTCATGAGAAAACCACCCCCATGATCCAATCACCTCCCACTAGGCCCCACCTTTAACACAAGGAATTACAAGTCAACATGAGATGTGGTGGGGCCACAGATCCAAACCATATCAGGATCCTCAGTAGGATTTTGTCTTCTGACTTGCTCACCAGGCTCCATGTCTTGTTGGCCTGAGAACACTTCAGGGTGGTGGGCACTTGAGGAAACAAGCTTTGCAGGAGTGGCCCCCAAGATATTGTCAACAGATGGACCATCAGCATCAACATCATTTGGGAGCCTGTCAGAATGCAAGTTCTCAGGCCCTACTCCAGACCCACTAAATCAGGGAGTCTGGAAACAGTGCCCAGAAATCTGTGTTTTCACAAACCCTCCAGGCGATGCTAATGAAGGCTCAGGGTTGAGAACCTCCAAACCGAATAAGTGGTGGCAGTTCCAGCAATATGACTGCAGATCAAAGGATCCAGCCTCTGGAGGCACACTGCCAGCTGCCTCCACAGGTAAGGCCACTCACCATGGAAGGGAGTCGTCGTGTCTCCTCACAGAGGCGTCCTTCTCCCCACACAGCCTCCCTAGCATTTCCCCTGCT
This sequence comes from Rhinopithecus bieti, assembly GCF_001698545.2. NCBI lineage: Eukaryota > Metazoa > Chordata > Mammalia > Primates > Cercopithecidae > Rhinopithecus > Rhinopithecus bieti. Next base: position 3,139,255 of record NW_016814423.1, on the reverse strand, counting down.
GCTCTGGCTTAGGAGAGACAGCACACCTGAAACAGATACCTGCAAGCCCAACCCAGGTGCCCTGTTACTGCTCAAACACAAGGTTTGGAATCTGTTCTCCCAAACACCACTCTTTCCTCATCCTGAGACTGGGGAAGCACCTCCAACTTGCACCTGGTTTATTCTCACTAAGCATGGAGTGGAGCAGATAAACCAAAGGCGTTATCAGTCACCGCCCAGTCACCCACACTCTCTCAGGTGAAGCTGCGTCTTCCCCAGTCCCAGGAGCCTGGCTAACCAGTTACAATTCTCCCGAGTCAGCAGGAAGCAAGGAACAGGAAAGGTCAGCGCTCAGAGCTGTGGCTGTAATTAATAACCCAAAGGACAGATCCCAAACACCCTTCTTCCTCCATAGAAAATACTCCTTTTCAAGGGCTATGGTTTGAATGCCTCTGTCCCCTCCAAAAGTCGTGTTGAAACTTAATCCCCTCCAAAATTCAGCTGTTGCCAATGTATGAAGAAGGGGGCCTTAAAGAGGTGGTCGGGCCATGAGGTCTGCTCCCTCATTAATGGAATTAAGGCCCTTTTAAAAGAGGTTTCATGAAGTTCAGCTAGATGTGCCCTTGCCCTTCTGCCTCCTGCCATGTGAGAATGCAGTAAGAAGGCCCACGCCACATGCCAGTGACTTAATCTTGGAGTTCCCAGCCTCCAGAACTGTGAAAAATACATTTCCATTCTTTATAAGTTAGTCTGTGGTATTCTGTTACAGCAACACAAGCGGACTAAGGCATCAAGATTTTGGAAGAGGCCAGGCACAGCAGGTGTGGTGGCTCACGGCTGCAACCCCAATACTTCAGGAGGCCAAGGCCGGGGATTACTTGAGGACAGGAGCTCAAGACCAGCCTGGGCAACATAGCAAGACCCTGTCTAAAAACATATATGTTAAACATTTAGCTGAATGTGGTGGTATACACCCGTAGTCCTAGCTTCTAGGGAGGTTGAGGAGGAAGGATCGCTTGAGCACAAAAGTTTGAACTGTAGTGAGGTATAGTGGCACCCCTGCACCCTAGCCTGGGCAACAGAGTGAGATCCTGTCTCTAAAAAACAAACAAAAAAAGATTACAGGTGACCTCTTCACCCAAACCCAATGGATTTGACTGTCAGTAGCGCCACCTTCCCTCCTGCCTCCAGCCTAACCTCCAAGGCCTCTGTCTTCCTCTGATTTACCACTCCCCAACCCTGCCCCACACTCTGGCTGCCTATGGCCTTGCTTCATATTCCAGTCCAGAGGAACTCACACTCCATGTTGGTAACTACCCAGTGGGTAGCTCAGGAACCCAGAGTTTTGACTGGAAAGGAAGTGATGAGGCCGGCACAAGACAACATGAGTGAATCATTGAAATGATTCTGTTCGTTTAACTCTAGAAGTCAGGAGGCTTTTTTTAATCAGGAAACTTGAGAACTAAAACCTATGGAAGCGGACAATGTAGCCGACAGGGAAGGTGGCCACCTTCCTGCTCTGGCTCCTACATTTCCCACTCACTAAGAAACTCCGCCCCAGCCCTCCTCCTCCTCCTCGGCGTTTTCTTCAGTTCCATGAGCCGCCAGCATCTTTCCAATTAATTAAGTAAACCTGAGTAGGTCTCTTGCCTGCAAAGAGTCTGATGGATAACCCCTTCACAGAACACCACTCAACTCCCAGCTCCTCCTCAAAGACCCACACAGACCCCTCTCAGACCCCCTTCACCTCTCATTTGGGCCTCACTGATCATCTCTGACCTAAGGTAACACCAGGCATTCTATACCACGTGTGCATGGCTATGAGGCGTCATGAAAACCCTGCAGCATCAAAGGGACCTGCATTTGAATACTGTCTAACCATGATTTAACTCTCTGCCCGGGAGATGTTATTTAACTTACCTTCTGAACTGCACTTGCTGGGGATAATGAGCAACAAATGAGCAACACATGCAAGGAGCCCAGTCCACTCTTGGCCAAACGCTACATACACAGCCAGTGTTCCTACCTTCCCTACTTGATGTCCCTTTTTAGATGGATGGTTCTTCTCGAGGCAAGGACTACGGTGTTTACCTCTGTATCTAAGCACGTAGGGGGTGGGCTTTGTCTTTGGTGTTTCATCTCATGCCCAATCCTAATCCCAGCTATTCCCTGTGGAATCAGCGGGAGCACTTTGACATTCAATGATGATGGTATTAATGACTATAATTGTGTTTGCCATGAGTTGTATTTGGAGCAAATGTCTCTAACTGTATTTTTTAAAGTTTTGTTGTGGTTGCTATTCTATTAATATGCAGCTCCACAAAAGCTAAGAACTAGAAGAAAAAAACCTACAAGAAATCAGAAGCAGGATGAAATTCTACCCAAGTGTTTAATCACCCCTAGAGTCGTATTATTCTTCATCATGACCTAATCTTTCTTGCTGAAACTTCATCTCATTTTCTATGACATTCTACATTTTCATAATATACTTTAGGTAGTCTCTAAGCTACTTTTCAGCTTTTATCTCCAGCTTCTTTTACATTTTTCTCAGAGCAGTTCATAGTAAGTACTATGCTAAGCACTTTGCATATATTTTTGCCTTAATTCTTATAACGATTTATGACTCTCTCCTATACTATATAAACATTATAAACATTATTATTATCGCTATTTTATAAATGAGCAAGCTGCAGCTTAGAGGTCATGTACCTTGCCCAAGGTCATGCAGCAAGTAACTAATGGTGTCAGCATCTGCACCTGAGTAGTCTGACCCCAGCGCACAGACTGCATCAGAGATTCCAAAACTTCCATAACTTTTAAGGTTTTAATGTTCTTTTTTTTTTCTTGAGACGGAGTCTCGCTCTGTTGCCCAGGCTGGAGTGCAGTGGCGTGATCTCGGCTCACTGCAAGCTCTGCCTCCCGGGTTTACGCCATTCTCCTGCCTCAGCCTCCTGAGTAGCTGGGACTACAGGCGTCCGCCACCTCGCCCGGCTAGTTTTTTGTATTTTAGTAGAGACGGAGTTTCACCGTGTTCGCCAGGATGGTCTCGATCTCCTGACCTCGTGATCCGCCCGTCTCGGCCTCCCACAGTGCTGGGATTACAGGCGGGAGCCGCCGCGCCCGGCCGGTTTTAATGTTCTTATTGGCCTTTCTCTCATTTCTCTTTATCCATCATGACAAATGTACACCAATATTGATAAGAACTATCCTGATGGTAAGAATAGGAAAAAGACCTTAGTGTCCAGGAGGACCATGTTTACAGCACGGAATAGCTGATGAAGAGGCACCAAAAAGAACCCACCTCATGCAATTAAATAACTGCAGGGATTACTGGACAAACACTTGTGGCAGCTGGAACCTCAAGCCAGCGCCTGACACTAAAGAATCCTTGTTTGTAATTAACAATAACTCTGATTTCATGAGCAGCTATGATGTGCTTTTTAGCACAAGGCACCCTGCAGATGGCTCTTGTAGATGAGAAAAAGGGAATTCAGAGGCATTAGGTGACTTGCTCACAGTCATGTAGCCACAAGTGGCAAATCTGGTACCTGTTTTATTTTGACCTCTGTTTTAGCCCAGAGCCTGCGTTGACCACATATTCTCCAGAACCCAGTACTATCACCTGATGGCCATGGGCAACACTATCTCAGACACTTGGTGGGAGAATGGTCAGCACACCCTCTCCCCATAACATAAAGAATTCATTCATGCCACCTCTGCCCACATGCAGCTCAGCCTTCTATTCATTCACCCACTATTCAGGGAATAGATGCCAGAATTTTAACACCTTACATTTATAGAAGGTTTTGTAGTCACAGAAGCTTTTTTCAAGATGAAGCTCAGGTGAGCTTGGTAAATTAGTGAAAGGCTCCTAATTTAGTGTTCTTCCCATTTTGCCTTCCTCTCTCTTGTCAAAAAGTGCTATCTGCATTTAAAAAAAAAAAAAAAAAAAAAAAACCACTCTGTTGTGGTGGAGGTTAGTAGAGACAAATTCAGACTTCATTTCTCCTCTACCAACCTGAGATACTTCCCCACACCCTGAGACAGAGTCTTGTTCTCTCACCCAGGCTGGAGTGCAGTGGCCCAATCTCCGCTCATTGCAACTTCTGCCCCCTGGGTTCTCAAGCAGTTCTCCTGCCTCAGCCTCTGGAGTGCTGGGATTACAGGCATGCACCACGCTCCTGGCTAATATTTTTATTTTCTTTGTTTTTGTTTTTGTTTTTTCTAGATGGAGTTTCGCTCTTGTTGCCCAGGCTGGAGTGTAATGGCATGATCTCAGCTCACTGCAACCTCTGCCTCCTGGGTTCAAGCGATTCTCCTGCCTCGGCCTCCCCAGTAGCTGGGATTACAGGCACCTGCCACCATGCCCAGCTTATTTTTTGTATTTTTACTAGAGACGGAGTTTCACTATGTTGGCCAGGCTGGTCTTGAACTCCTGACCTCAGGCAATCCACCCGCTTTGGTTTCCCAAAGTGCTGAGATTACAGGTGTGAGCCATTGCTCCCGGCCTAATTTTTGTATTTTTAGTAGAGATGGGGTTTCACCAGGCTAGTCGGGCTGGTCTGCAAACTCCTGACCTCATGATCCGCCCGCCTCGGCTTCCCAAAGTGCTGGGATTACAGGTGTCAGCCACTGCACCCAGCCCTGAGATGCTTCTTAAAGTAATCTTTTTATGTTATGGTGGGGACAATTTGTAAAACACCTTCTTAGTGTCTGTTATGTCTCAAAATCCAATTTGTGAAAACTCAATTGCCAGAGTGCCCCCAAATGGCTTCCATCAAATATTAGATATTGAAAAGGCATGTGTCTGTGTGACTAAAATGACTACAATACCCCTTCCAATTTCCCTAGGACCCATAGGACACTACACTCAAAGGCTTGTGGCCTGAGGTTGCTTGTCACCCCACTGACAGTAGAGGAAGCAAATGACTGGATAGCAGAAAAAAGATAGAAATCTTTTCAAGGGCTTGTCAACGTGGGATCCAAGCTTTTCTCTCCTGGTGGCCTTTGAAATCAAGTGAACTGCTCAAGCAGAAAAGAGTTATCGGCTCCCTCATTGGAGTCTATCTGTCAGGCCACGTGTTGGGTGTTTTTTCTGCTGCAATGGAGGGGCTAGTATTACATCAATGGCATAAAAGAGACTTTATTCATTGAAAGCATCCAAAATAGAAATGTTGCTGTAAAAGTAATTAGACTTGAATTTAAAAGGATCAGTTCCTCATTAAGGGTTTCCTCAAAGGCTTTTTACAGGCTTACAGCTCAACTCTAATCTCCAGTGTCAACTGTGCAAAGGAGCAATGCAGAGATGCATATTCACATCCTAAGAAGTGTGCCCACTGGTTTCACGGAAAAAGAACAGCGAGGATTTCACCGTACACAAATACAAATACATGCTCATCATCACCAGCAGCCCATTCCCCACCCCAGAAATGTAGACCCAGGAGATCAAAGTCAACTATTACACTTGTAAAACCCAGAAGAAAACTCTATAGTCATAAAACCCAGAAGAAAACTCTATAGTCATGATTAGAATTATAAGTGGTTATTCTCAAGCTGCCTGAAATGTCAACGGAAACCCTTAATTAATAAATTAATTATTAAGATCATTCATTGTAATTCCCTATCAGTAATTTTTGGATGTTTACCATGTGTCTAGCTCTGTTTTAGGTTTGAGGATACAAAGATACGTAATTCAAATTCCTGCCCTCGCAGAACACAGTCTCTATCTGGGTTTCTGAAAGTGTGTCTGCATTGGCTCACACATGCAACTGAGTGAGGTAAAGCTGCAAAGTATGAAGCAGCAAGTCTTGCTTTCAGACTCCTAGGACCACTGAATTGGAATCTTTTTTTTTTTTTTTTTTTTTTTT
>NW_016814423.1:3101712-3132917 GCF_001698545.2 Rhinopithecus bieti | reverse complement strand
CTGTATTGTAATTTTTTTTTTTTTTTTTTTTTTTTTTTGAGATGGAGTCTCGCTCAGTTGCCCAGGCTGGAGTGCAGTGGCACGAACTCAACTCACTGCAACCTCTGCCTCAACCTCCCGAGTAGCTGGGATTACAGGCACCCACCACCACAGCAGCTAATTTTTGTATTTTTAGTAGAGATGGGGTTTCATCATGTTGGCCAGGCTGGTCTTAAATTCCTGAACTCAGGTGATCCGCCTGCCTCGGCCTCCCAAAGTGGTGGGATTGCAGGCGTGAGCCACCGCGCCCGGCCTGAATTGGAATCTTAATCAGAACCTCAAAGCACAGGCTCAGGAATCCTTTTGCAAGTCCTCCAGGTGACTTTTATGTACACAGAAGTCATAGACATTGTCATTTCAAAGTATTTGTAAATAATTTGTGAATTTCAAATCCCGGGCTTTCTATTGCAAACACATCTCTTAAGAGAACGGAAACAGTCCGCTCCATCCTACATGAGCTCTTCGTAGGGCGCCGCAGCATCAAACCTCGCCAGTTGATTGCAGTAGACCCCCCCTTGGTTCTCCCTTCTCTCAGTGAGTTTCCACACCTCCCATGCTCCACAAGGCCCACCACAAGTCCCCAGCTTATCTATGGTGGGAGTGGGGAACTTGCTGATGTGGGTAAGAGCTAAAAGGCATGTTGGAATCAGACCTGGGTTTAAATCCCGGCACTTTCACTTGCTGGTTGTGAATCCATAGGCAAGTTACTGGGTCTTTTGTTTCCTCTGTGAAATGAAGATAGTAACAGTACCCTAGGGCATAGGAGCACCGGGGTTGGATGAAATGATGCATACAGAGAGCATACACGTGGTTTTGTATACAGTGAGCATTTATTAAGTGTTGTTACCGTGGTTACCAAAGTCCTAGGTGGAACTCTTTTGGGTTAGTGGCTCAGAGAGCTCCAGAAAAATCTCACAAAGTTCACAGCAGACTAGGGTTTTCATGAAAGAGGCTCAAAAGTCATGAAATGTAGGCACCTAAACGTTGGCATGAATGAACAATGGTATACTTCTAAACTGTGCTGTGAAGTTTGCAAATTATGAAATTGTATAATTTGTGGCTGGGTGAGGGAGGGTAAGCAGTGGTTGATATTTAAAGTAAACTTTTTTTAATTGAATTTATAAAACACACAGATATACTGCACCTAAAGCAAGCCAGATATATATAAAATCTGAACTTGTTATGCACATGTTTATCAAAGGACAGACATTCAGCTCCCCAAAACATTTATGATTTTATTTGCAAAATCTCTAACACAAAATTTCAGAAGGGCATCTATTACAAAGTTCAAATAGGGTTGCTACATTTAGCAAATCAAAATACAGGACACCCAGTTAAATTTGAATTTCAGATAAACAAACTTTTTTCTTTTAGTATCATTATGTCCTGTGAAGTATTTGGCAACCCTCGCTGCAAAGCATGATTGTTTTTCACCTAAGTTCATGACTTCAGTATTCTTAGTAAGCTTGATGTTAGGAAAAGAAAAACCGCCTGGAAGTAAACTTATCACGAGTCGGGTAAATTAACAAAGTTTTAAGTGCTATGAGAAATTAATTAAACCAGCCCAATCACAGGGATTAAATTAAACCTGAGCTTTTCATTAAGTGCTAAGAAGTTCAAATTTCCCTGTATCCCTGGAGAAATTCCTGTTATAATCAGAGTGTTCTAAAGTGCTATGTTAGAACTAGAGGAATAAATGGAGGAAAAGTTAACTTAGGAGAAATTAGTTATTAAGATTAGAAGCCAAGGTTCATCGTGTAATCTGGGCTCAAGGTTCAAACGTGCTTTCACAGTGAAGAAACACTGACCCGGCGCTTCTTGCTGCTGTGTGATAACTAACACCCCCATGCCTATTTTCTTTCATTCCTTTAATTTCCTCTAAGCCAAGAGCAGGTAAATGCTTTTTCTCTGAGTTATAATACTCTTTGATGTACACATGCACAAAAAAAAAAAAAAAAAAAAAACTCTTTTGGACCTACCAAATAGTTTCTATGGGGATAAGTTAAGTAGTTTGGAAATTTTCGAGTCTTAAATAAGCTTTGCATATGGCAGGGCAATGTGGGGGGTGAAAATCAAGAAATTTTCAGGACCCTGGCACTATGTTTTATTTTTTAAAAAATGCTCACACCTGTAATCCCAGCACTTTGGGAAGCCAAGGCAGAAGGATCACTTGAGGCCAGGAGCTCAAGACCACCCTGGACAACATAGCGAGACCCCCCATCTCTACAAAAAATTTTTAAAACCAGCTGGGTGTGGTGGCACGCACCTGTAGTCCCAGCTACTTGGGAAGCTAAGGAGAGAGGATAACTTGAGCCCAGGAAGTCAAGGCTGCAGTGAGCCATAATTGCACCACTGCACTCTAGCCTGGGCAACAGAGTAAGATCCTGCCTCAAAAAAAAAAAAAAATCTTCTGCAACTGATGTTAATGTTAGTACATTTTAATTCCTCCTAAATTAGTAGGTCACAAGTGTTAAGAAATTATTCCACTGGAAATGAAACTACTCCAGCAATCAAAGGAAATTAGATAGGGCAGTAATAGACAGGGCATTAAACTTGAAATCAGAAGGCCTGGCTTATGTGCCTACCTCACCACTCACAGGTTGAGTGGCACTCGGCAAATCAGTTTCTCTCTCTGGACCTCTTTTTCCCTATCTGTAAAATACATGTTCCCTAAAGAATTCCATGATTCTCAGTCCACTTATTTGAATTCAGATCTCTCATCTTTTACTGTAACATTTGGAAAAATCTGTGCAATCCCTGTTTCAGGAAGCCTGCTGTGTAGATAACACTCACCCCATTCCGAGGATGAACTCATGTGCTCTTTACAGACCACAAACAAGTGTCAGGCAGCTCAAGAGACAAACTAGCCACATGTCCAAAGACAGAAAAGGCTTTAAACAACCATCACCATCGAAAAAGGAACTAGAATACCAGAGAAGTAGAACATCAGAAGGGCTGTTGTTACAACTCGGGCTTCAGACATTGAAAACTACTCAAGGTTGAAAATCCTGAGTTCATAACTACCTGAAGGGAGGGCAGGGAAACAGAGTCCTTTGAGAAATGGTAGGGAAAAGAGAATGGCCATGGAGACATGGGGAGACACTCATGGCTGCCTTCTTAATTTACAGGGCCTGCTGCATGCTCACCAGCACTCTCCCCTCACTCCCAGCTCACAATCGAAGGCCAGCCACCTCTGAGACCACCTCTAGGTGCCCCAGCTCCAGGAGAGGGACTGGCACTCAGCTCTGAAAGCCCTCCCTGCCGCATCCCTGACACAGCCACGTCTGTAGCAATGTGATGAATAAAAGACTTTTAGTGACACCAAGCAAAAGAGGGCTTCTCCCCCTCAAATTCCTGAGCAAAATCACTTTCAGAAGTGCCAGCCCTGAAAAACAGTGTGTCTTTTGAGTTATTTCTTCAAGCATAGTTATGCCTTGCCTGATTCACATAGTGACTGGGGACCCCTCTTCACAGGAGCTGGTGAACAGTCTCTAACCTTGGAGTTACCGTGCCTCCCCATTTCCATACCGATGTCCACATCCTCCGCAGCCACTGTTGAGAACGGTGAGAGGTTCCTTTTTGAAGGAAAACCTGGCAGCAGCAGAATAGGCAAAAGGAAAACTTTAACAACTAAGTTCTTCTAGGGCACACAACCCTGGCAGATATCTCTGTATTATAGTTTCTGTGCCTAAGGAACGAGACATAAGGCAAAGTTGTTATGTGATTTCTTTTTAGGAAGATTTCCACCCAGTATGACAGAGGGAGAATTAAAAGCGTCTGTGCTGAAAGAGGTGAGCATCAGCCGTTTGACAGTGCATGCCTGGGAACCGCACTAGTGGGTTCCTTGATGGTGCGAAAGTACTTGGTACCTTTCTGCAGGCCTCGTCAATGAAATGTGATGAATCTGCACACAATGCAATTTTGTCCCTCTGCCTATGGATTCATTACTGGCTTTATGAAGACACTCAGTATTTCTGAATTGTCAGGTCTTACCCCAGAAAAGGCTAAAGGAAAAGCTGTTCACAGGAGGTCCAGGGAAGGTGGTCGCTGCCAGTGAATAAAAAGGGTTTCTCCCGGAACCCAGAGAAGTGGTACATTTAACTCTTTCCATTAAAAAAAGAAAAAGAAAAAATCCTTCTGTCATTCAGCTCAGCAGAGCTTTGAAATCTACTCAGAAGAGTCTTTTCCCAGGAGTTCTTCAAGCTTTTATCCAGTCCCCAATCTTTGAAAGATTTGAGTATGTTTCCTATTTTTCATTTTTAGTGTCTGACCAAGATGCTACTGATGTTCCTGCCTCGAGTTTAGCTTGTCTTTTAGGTTATTACCATTTTCACTTTCATTGTACTTGTTGAGAGGTAAATATTTGCAGAGGAAATAAAGAAACATCATAAACATCTCTGGATCCCTATTAAAAGGGAACCAAATCTCTGATAAAATTTGGTTTTTCTTACTGGAGAAGGAGACCTCTTACGCTTTAGGAATCTTTCGATTTTTTCCTCTGCATAAAGGTACTTAAAGCACCATTGAGGAGTGAGTTTACCCATTCCCCGTGCTCACAGTCAATGTCACAATTGAAACAATGCTGATGTAACAGCCCTCGCCCAGGGAAAGGAAGACAATGTGGCTGATGGAGAGTGTGCCCATGGGTCCCAAGATGACTGCAAGAGACAGACGTGTGCCCACAGACGTTTCTCAATGTGATGTCTGTATTACTTGCAAGGCTAAATGTTACATGCCATTCTCTCAGTCTTGTAAAAAAAAAAAAGAAAAAAAAGAAAAAATTCCACTCTCCTCATCTCTCCCTGCTGGCCCATTTGGTTGGGACTATAGATTCCCAGCTGTCTGGCAGCTGCTATTCTGCTTGTTTACAAATTCATCAGCTTTTAAGCAAGGTTCCATGGCGCCAGAGCTTCCTATAAAGCCACTCTTGAGGCGCCCTCCAGAGCAGGGGCTGTGCAGCCGTTCCCTGCTATGCCAAGAGATGGCCAATGGAGCGTGGAAGCAATATGGAAGGCTGCCATGGCTGCAGACCGTTTCAAAACTGCATCCCTGATCCTGCTGCACCTCGATTGAAATGTGCTGCAGCCTTGGGACTTCCCTACCAGGCAGGAATCAGACTCTAGAGCCCCAGTTCCGCCAAGCATTTGATTTGCAGTCATGGACTATTACGTGCCTGTCATACCACTAAATCTTACTTAGCTTGTCTCTATCACGGAGGTAAAAGTAGCAGAGGGCTACACGGTGAACGGCTCCTTTAAGCATTTGTGATTGTGTTTGGTGGTTTGTTGGTTTGTGTTTATGCAAAGTTCCCAAGGCAGAGAGGTGTGATGGGAAGATAAAGTGGCTACAGGGAAGGAGAACAGGCTTTGGGATCAGCTGAGGGTGGGCTAGAATCCCAGCTCTCTCAGTTACTGGCCATGGAAGCTTGAATTCCATCCTTAACCTTCACCTGTAAATTCAAAGATGAGTTCTTCTGAGAATGTAATTAGAAAGCACATGTAAGGCAATGGTTCTTCACACATGATCCCTGGACCAGCAGCTTCAGCCTACCTGGTAACGTGCTGGAAATGCAAATTCTCAGGTCCCACCCCAGACCTGTTGAATCTAAAACTGTGAGGGTGGAGCCCAGTGATCTGCATTTTAACAAGCCCTCCCAGTGATTCTGACATAGTTTGAGAAGCACTAATATAAGGCCTCTAGAACGGTGCCTGGAGAACAATCATTGTTAGTTCATCCTTGTAGAGATTTTGAGCATATGTGAGGGATTATTGACTTGGAGCCTTATATGTCAACTGAGCACATTGCTGGGCCCCGATAGCATCTCCACTCTCAGGCTTAGAATTCAGCCATGACTGTGCGTGCCCCCTTGTCAATTTTTACTTGGTATAAATCAGATGATGCACAGGTCTGAAGTATACCTAAGTGTATAGCAGTATGAGTGAAAGTGACCTAAAGGAGCAGCTTTCCAGACCCTGCCCACTCTCCCCCTCCCATCCCCACTCAAACCTTCTCTATGTCAAGCACAGGAAAGTTCTCCTGGCCCTGGGGAGACACAGGGGATGCAGCCAGCACCTCTGAAGCAGCAAATGTGAAAATTCCAAGGTTCTATGGGAAGCTGTATGACCGCCTGCTTCTCTTCAAGTTGGAAGGAAAGACGAAGCCTCAGCTGAAGCCGCCAATGCTTGCCATTTTTTTGTTGGTTATTTGGTTTTTTCTTTTCTTTCCTTTTTTTGTTTTTGGCTGTAAGTTGTAAACTAATTTTTTTATTCTTTGGATGAGACTGATATCCATATTTTGTCATGGATGCCTGGAGTGCAGAGAACATTATGTGACGAATCTATGATATGCTAACTCCAGTGAAACCTTCTCTGGGCTGGGGACTCATCCAGACATTGGGGGTGCTGGACCCTGCCTGGGTCAATGGGTGTGGAAGGAAGGCTTCTTGATAAGTTATCTCAGGGTGTATGAAACCTGTTTATCCTGGAAAAAAAAATTAAAAAGAAGATACCAAGTTCCTCCAGACAAGGGATATCCAAGACTTTTGTTAATGGGAAAAAAACGGGTCTGCCAGGAGGTGATAAAGGCAGAAAATCACATGTGGCAAAAATGAAAAGGTCAAGTAGCAGGTGTTATTTGTCTGTTCTCATGCTGCTGATAAAGACGTACGAAGACTGGGTAATTTATGAAGGAAAGAGGTTTAACTGACTCACAGTTCAGCATGGCTGGGGAGGCCTCAGGAAACTTGCAGACACGTCCTTCTTCACGTGGCAACAGCAAAGTGCCAAGCAAAAGGGGGAAAAGCCCCTTATAAAACCATCAGAACTCATGAGAACTCACTCACTATCACAAGAACAGCATGAGCGTAACCGCCCCCACGATTAAATTACCTCCCACTAGGTCCCTCCCACGACACGTGGGGATTATGGGAACTGCAATTCAAAATGAGATTTGGGTGGGGACACAGCCAAACCACACCACCAGGCCAGAAGGAAGACAGTGCACACCACAGATGTGGCCTGGAACCATGAACCAGGAAATATCATCCAGTAGAGTAACAAAATAATCTATTTAACACAAATTGAACACCAAACAGCAGTCATCCATTCACTACACAAATATGAACTCAGCATACACTCTGTCTTAGGCCTGTGTTATGCCCTGGGCACACATGCAGCTGGAGAAACACTGAGGACAGTCAGCAAGGAGCATGAGAGCACAGCTGTTGGCAGGAGAGCCCAGAGGAGGTAAAGAAAGCTGTGGTCTGAAAGATCAGGGTCCCTTAACCAGGGACACTGACAGGCTGGACAGACAGGTGTCCTCATGCGGATCTGGACCCCAAAGGGAAACACAGCAAGGCACCTCGGGGATGTTGAGAGAAGTGAATGGCCGTGGAGTTGATGGACGAAGTGAGAGGGACCAAGCCTGTGAAATATGCAGGGACCAGCCTGGAGGGCTCCCAGGCATGCTCAGGGGCTAGCAATGTGTCCCAGGGGCTCTGGGAAGCCACTGGAGCTCTGAGCCAACTGCAGCAGCACAGGTCAGCACAGGGGTGACAGACTGAGGCCACGGATTCAGAACCGGATCTGAACCTCGGTTCTATCACTTCTTAGCTTATATCCTTGGCCAAATTTCTCAATGTCTTTATGCTTCAACTTCCTCATCTCTAAAAGGGGACTTTCATTATCTCACAGGGTTTCAATAAGGAATAAATGACATAAACGTAAAAAAGGCTTAGTGGACAGGCACGGTGGCTCACACCTGTAATCCCAGCACTTTGAGAGGCCGAGGCAGGTGGATCAACTGAGGTCAGGAGTTCGAGACCAGCCTGGCCAACATGATGAAACCCCATCTCTACTAAAAATACAAAAATTAGCCTGGCATGGTGGCACATGCTTGTAATCCCAGCTGCTCAGAAGGCTGAGGCAGTAGAATCACTTGAACCCAGGAGGCGGAAGTTGCAGTGAGCCGAGATCGCACCATTGCATTCCAGCCTGGGCAACACAGCAAGACTCCATCTCAAAAAAAAAAAGAAAAGGCTTAGCATAGTGTTTGGAACATAAATGCATAATAAATATTAGCGACTATTATTACTACTGTAACAGGGCAAATATTAACGTGGGGTTGACACAGCCTTTTCCCCTCCTTCCCACTGCCCATCAGTGAGAATTCTACCAGCCCGATTTCCCCTCTTCTTTCTTATTTCAGCAGAAGATTCTTGCTTGCTGGGATCAGAGCTGACCAAGTCATCTAGTCTGTCCTAGGAGATGTTGGGGGCTGGCCCCTGGTGCAGTGGTGTGGAAGGGAGGCTCTTCAGGTGGTGCAAAACCTGCCTATCCTGAAAACCAGCAGACATTGAGTTCTCCAGAGAAGGAGTATCCAAGCTTTTTGTAAATGGAAAAAAAAAAATGGTCTGCTTTGGTGAGGGAAGGAGGAGAGAAAAGCAATAAGGAGCTCAGATGGGGGAGAAGTCGGGGACATTTGTGTCAGGCTGGGGAGCAGCTGGGGGTGAAAGAAAAGTGGTTGGGAGGGCAGAGGGAATTCAATTGAGAGCTACATTTGGACTCTTTTTTCTAAAGATGTAAGAATAAAATTCCCTTGTAATTAGTTTGGCTCTTGTCCTGTGTTTCTTTAAAGTTGACTCTACATAGAGGCTGAGCCGCATAGACTCCTCCTCCAGGATTTAGAAGAGTTATAGTATTAACGTTGAAAATGGGTATATGAATACCTACCCTCCAGGGTTATTCTTAGGATTAGATGTGGTAATGCAGGTTGTATCCACCAGCTTTCGATAGATTATGCTGCAAACAACCCTCAAATCATAGTGGCTTACAACAACAAAGGTTGATGTCCTGCTCCCGTTCCATGATCAGTGTGGCTTGGCTGCCTGTCTGTACTCTGGGAACCAGACAGAGGAACCCACCCCATCTGCGCCAGGCGGGGCTGATGTGGAGGGAAGACAGGCAGAACTGCAGTGGCTCTTGGAGCTTCTACTCAGAAGCACGTCACTTCCAATTCCATTCCATTCGCCAAACAAGTCACACATGTTGTCAACAGGGTGGAGCGCATGATGGCCCCACTGGGAGGGGCAGCAAAGGCTCAGGAACAAGAACACAATCTGTCACAGATATGAAGTGCTTAGGACAGTACCTGGCATGTGGAAAACCCTCAACAAATGATTGCAATCATTCGTATCCACGTGCAAAATAGGAAACATAACAGTATCAGTCTCACAGGGAGTTTGACGGTGAAGGGTGGAGATAGGCAGGAATCCCTTAGCACAGGGCCTGGCACCTTGGAAGCTGCTCAACAAAAAGCAGCTATTGGTGAGTTTTTAAGGGAACGGCACTCCCAGGGACCAGGATAGGCAGTGAGAGAAGGCTGCGGCAAGGAAGCATGTGGCGATCTGAAGCTATAAAGGATCTTAGGGTCGTCATGGGAAAAGATGCTCCTGTCTCAGGGGTTGTGGGGGGTCAGAAGCTAGACCATGACCCCAGAGAGCCAAGACCTGCGTGGGAGCAGGACATGCCGATTAAACTCCCATCTGGCTGAGCAACCCACGGCCCAAATGCAGAGCAGCAGGCACCTCACTTTTTATCCAGTCTTTCCTAGGCCGCAAGGCAAAGCTGTGGCTCCAGCAGGAGGCTTCTGCTGCCTGTGTCAAGGCCCAGCTGCCAAGGCACCTGCTCCCTGCTCTTGGGCACTGCAGCTGGCAACTGTCTTCCCTCCCTTTCTGCACACCAGAGAGGCAACTCCAGGCCTCCCAAACCCCAAACCCATGCCATCCTCCCCCCAGGCCAGCAAGGCTGCTCTCCCAGTCAGGAAGGCAGGGCCAGAGTAGAATGAGGGTCTAGGGACCCCAGGCTTTCAATAAAAATAGATTAAGATCAGGTTTGTTTGAAGAGGGTCCCTCTCATCCTTTTACCCCGTCTCTACCATCCCCCACCATGCTGCTCTCCATGGAGATCCTTACCCCTCTCCCCAGTGCCCCTTCCTTCTTCATCATTCCACCAGCAAATGCTTATTGGAAGCCCTCCACATGGCAGGCATGTGCTAGGTGCTGGGGATAGAGCAGCGAACACGTCTTACCTCTGTCCAGTTTATGCTCCGACACAGGAGAAAGCGAGAATCAAGAGGAGACATAAAGCGGTTCCTATGCTGGGCAATGGTGAGTGCTAAGTGGCATAGGAGGGGTGCAACTGTAGTGTGCGGCACGGAAAGTCTCTCTGGAACGATGCAGCAAAGACCTACAGGACAAGCAAACCTAAAGGCAAGTATAAGGAATTAGAAAAAGAGCCAGGGACCATGGTGGCTGCTGCAAAGCAGTTTTTTCAAGGTTTCCTCTTCCCCTCAGTTAATCCTCCCCTTCTCAAAAGGATTCAGACTAGGAAAGCAGCCAGGGAACTCCCTCTTGGACTCAGTTTCCAGAGCCATGCTCTGCACACCTCAGATGGGTCGGTGGATGGCAAGGCAAGAGGGTCTTGAGTTCAAATCTTGATTCTGCTCCATTTATCAACTTTAATGGTCGTCTACATCCCTGCGACCCACTGCCGGCAGTCCCAGGACAAGCTAGCAGCTTCCTGCACCTCCCCCTGGGGTTTTCTTTGGCCCCAGAAATGCATCTGGTCCTCCCCTAGGACAAACTAGAAGTGTTGAGGAGAACCCCTTGTGCAATAATGAAGACCCCACGCCCCCCCCAGCCCTCGGTGGTCTGTTCTGCATTATCTCAGCAGGTCCTCAGCAGGACAAAGCCCAGGTCCCACAGTATGACTGTCCTCAACACACGTGACTGGCTTTCCTCCCATCCTGCGCTAATGCTCACTCCCCCATTCCCTCCCGAATAAGCCACCTGCAACTAAATCCTTGTTCATCTGCTCTGGGGGAATCCCAAATTGAGACGCCAGCCATGAGAATCTGAGAAAATGCTATAAAGTCTCTGAGCCTGTTTCTTCATCTGTGTCATGGAGACCATGAAGAGTAATGAACAGTCATCAGTGGACATGGTGGAGGGAATGAGTCACGAGGGGTGAACAGTTCAGTGTGAACGGGCTGAACTGTAAGGCAGCTAGCCTTGGGCTGGGCACAGAGGGGTAGACAGTAACCCCTCTGAGAAACAAATGTGATGATGTATGTGAATTTGCTCTGTAAACTACAGGCAATGCCACCATTGCACACAGGCTGCACTGAATGGGGTTAAGAGCATGAGCCCCACAGTCAGAACACCTGGGTTAGATTCCCTATTCTGCCTCGTAGCAGCAGTGTGACCTTAGGCAATGATGTACTTTGGATATTTGTCCCCACCCAAATCTCCTGTCGACTTGGAATGCCCAATGCTGGGCAGAGGGGGGTCCTGGTGGAAGGTGTTTGGATCATGGGGGTGGATCCCTCATGGCTTGGTGTTGGCTTCATGACAGTGAGTTCCCCTGCAATCTGGTCATTTAAAAATGTGTGGCACCTCCTCCCCACCCTGTCTCTCTTGCTCCTGCTCTGGCCAGGTGATGTGCCTGCTCCCCTTCCACCCCTGCCGTGATTGGAAGCTTCCTGCGACCTTCCCAGAAGCTGAGCAGATGCCAGCACCATGCTTCCTGTACAGCCTGCAGAACCATGAGCCAAGCAAACCTCTTTTCTTTATACATTACTCGCTCTCAGGTATTTCTTTATAGCAACGCAAAAACAGCCTAAAACAGGCAACTTACTTCACCTCCCTGTGCCTTGGTTTCTTAATTTGTCAAAGAGAAATAATAATATTTAATAATAACATGAATCTCATTGTTATCATGAAGATTAAATAAATGAATGTATGTAGTGTGTCTAGAACTGTCCATCTTCATAACAAGAACTACATAAGTTTGCTGTGTTATTTATATCATTATCATAGGTTTATTGACATTCATTTTAGTATTACATTATTTTTATGCTGTACTGAAAATGCAACAGTCTTTTACCTACCACTCCCAATGTGTCTCTCCAGCTGCCTGCTCCACAGACTCTACAGTTTGTCAACATGAGTTTTTTAATTGCATAAATAATTCATGAATACATTTTGATTGAAAGAGTTAAGCAGTATATAGAACAAAGCTTCTAAGTTCCTTCAACATTCGCCCCTACTACCTTCCCACTGTCAACAATGTGAGGTCCTCTCCTAGTTCCCTTTTATATACTGGCATATATATGTATACACATTTTTTTACAGTAATATACTAAATTTGCATTCCAATTGTTATTCAATTTGCATATTTTCCTTGTACTATATTTTGTAGATTTTTTCCTATGATGATACAATAAGCCTGCTTCATTCTTTTAATTTTTCAGAATGGATATATCCTAATTTGGTTCAACAAATCCCCTATTGATAGATATTCATGTGGTTTCTAATTTTCCCCCTTTTAAAACCGCACTACAAGCAACATCTTTGTGCTCACATCTTCACACAGGCAAATGAATATTTCTTAGGGTAGACTCCAGGAAGTGGATTTGCTGGGTCAAACAGTGTGTGAATTTTCTGTTTTGCTGAATACTGCCAAATTGCCTTCCAATTTAAACTTCTACCAGCTTTGGGGGAAGGTTTCGTTTTTATTTTATTTATCTATTCTTGTTCTAAACAGGGGTTTGTTTTTATTTAAAGGAGGGGTTTTCTTAAGGCAGTTGGTCTCAGCAGAGGGAAGTGTCATGTTTTTCCCTGACAACCAGAAATAGGAATCTGTTCCTTCTTTTCTTTCTGGAGATCCAACATCCCAACTGTATAATCCCTACCCCTCCATCCACCCTTCTCCTTCCCAAACCACACACACACACACATACACAAACACACACACACACACACACACACACACACACACACACACACACATACGGTCAGCGACTGTAATGGGGAAGAATTATCTTCCCCCAATATGTTGCTGACTTAATTTGAGATGTTATTCACACTAAAGTGTGAGAGGTTGAGCCTCTTCCACTGTAGCCACCATAGAGTTTGCTCTCCTGAGAAAGGGCCAATGATTGCCTGCTCAACACCCCTGCTTCCTTAGAGAAAGAACCTTAAATAGTTGGAAATATAGGACACCTTATTAGCACCGAACTACATTTCCCAGCTTGCATTTCAGGTGTGGCAGTCAAAGAACCTTAAATGAAAGCTGATGGAGGTCTTCTAGGAAAGGCTCTGCCAATTAGACCAACTCCCCTGGGAAGTGAGCCTTTTGCTTGCCCCTCCTGCCTCCCTAGCTGGATATGGGGGTGATTTTGATCAGGTTCAACCATTCCAATGGACATCAGCCTTAGGGCTGAGCAATCTTGGAGGGTCCTGCTGGAGCCTGTGTTAACTCTTTAGTGGCTGGATCTTCGAGATGATCAGGCATGCCAAGAGGCAGTGGCTCTTTGCCCAGCTGTTCAGAAATACATTGATGTTAAAACAACTAATTGGCCAAACCTATGCATTCTGCGTGAATACCAGCACTGCCTGAGACAAAGATGTGATGGCTAGGGATGTCTGGAGCCCAGCTGTCACATACGACCCTGAGGTAATCATCAAGATGGAAGCCAGGCACTAAGGATGATGGACAAGACAAAGCCTCAGCCTGTGATGAACATGGGGTCATCACACTTGCCCTCTAGAGTTCTTTCACAGAAAGCTGCAGGGCTTCAACTGAATCAGTTGCTGGCATTCCATCTTCAACGTTTTGGTCTGTTATGACTAAAAAAGCTCAAATCCACACATTTTGTGGCCAAAAGGGCACCCCCAAGTCTACAAACTTGGAAGTGCTCTGAGGGCTCCCTTGAAGAACCCTCCACCACCCTGTGTCCTTCTCTAAACAAACTCCCATTTGCCAATTCCCCTGTTATAGTTATCATCAGACCTTTTCACAGTTCTCCAGTCAGGGCCTGACACTTTCTCTTCTGGACATTGTTTTATTAATCCAAATAAAATTTTGATTAATTTGTGAAGTTGACATGTCACTCCATTGGCTCCAAGATCCCAGCCCTGACTCCTGCAGGCAGCAAAGCTCCCACATGCAAATCATAATTCTTCTAACATATGATTCAGAAATTCATACTCTGCACCTGTTATAAAACAGAATGTGGAGAGGTTTTCTATAAGGATGTACAGCTCAGGCTTGTTTCTAATAGTGAAAAAGTGGAGACAATCTATGTCCCACAATAGTGAATTAATTTTTAAAATTACTGTCCATCCATCCATCCAATGAACTACTAAGCAGCCATTTAAACATAATGATATAAAATAAAAACTTGGCAATGTTCAAAATATATTAAGTGAAGTTTGTATTGTACAACTCCTTTTGTAAAAATAATGTATAAATATGTGCTCATGTATTTATATGTATTTGCGCAAATGCATAAAGTTCATCCCAGAGGGCTAAATACCAAAAATCTTTCTAGTGGTTCTCTCTAAATTTATGGGTGATTCTAAATTTTCCCCTCTGTGACTCTGTATATCTTTGTAATTTTCTAAAATACACATTATTTTTATACTCAGAAAAATAATACAAATATCTATCTCTATGTCTGTTGATCTTATGATCATACCTATTAATCTATGTATCTTAATAACTTGGGAACAAGCGAAGGATTAGCTAATGAGAAAACCCCAGCCTGGAGCTTCAAGTGTTTTTAGTTTTTTTTTTTTTTTTTTTTTTTTTTTGAGATGGAGTTTCACTCTCTTGCAAAGGATGGAATGCAGTGGCACAATCTCGGCTCACTGCAACCTCCGCCTCCTGGGTTCAAATGATTCTCCTGCCCTCAACTTCCCGAGTAACTGGGATTAACAGGCCACTAGCCACCCTACGCCCGGCTCATTTTTTGGTAATTTTTAGTAGAGACGGGGTTTCACCATGTTGGCCAGGCTGGGGTCTTGGAACTCCTGACCTAGTGATCTGCCGCCCTCGGTGTCCCAAAGTGCTGGATTAAGTGCTGCGGTGTCCCAGACATAACCATTAATCCAAAAAGTCAGGCTTGTCTGGATTTTGGAACCCGGGTAGAAACTTGTTGAACTTCCCCTGTTTCCTGAGTTGTGTCACATCCTCCAGTGAGTGCCCCCGAGTGGACAAGCTGTCCAGTTCTTAGTTCTTCACAAACAAAGGCTAGAAAATCCACTGGATGACCTTCCACCATCATGGGACTGGTCGGTGGCCCAGGCCCTGGAGTGGCTCTCCCCTCCTACTCCCTCAGCGCAGCTTCCCCTCCCACCGGAACTTGGCACCAGCCGCCACCTCTGCCCCAGATCCTTCCGCTCCCCTCCCCAGGGAGAAATGTGTCCTGCCAGCTCTTGCCCCACCAAATGGAGGAACAGGGACTTTGCCGCTGTCCCATTCTGAGAGGTTTGCCTCAATGCAACCAGCCCATCCCCTTGGGGCCTCATGACCAAGGCTGTCTCGGCCCAGCCCCTGGACATCTAGCCTCGCTAAGGAACACAGGAGGCGGGCCGCCTGCTCTGTTGGTCCTCGAAGCTGCTCGCGAGTCCAGCACCTCCCCAGTTCTCAGGCCCAGCCCCTCTCACTCTGTCCTTTTGGGTTCTGTGGGTGCCAAAGGCCAGGCAGCGTTTTGGGGTTGGGAGCACTGGAGGAAGTCGGTGAAGGTAGGATCTGCCCATCAGTTCTGAGCTCTGAGCTCAGCAGTTGTCCTCCGAAGCAGCCGCCCTGGGCTGGGAGGACCCTTTAGCCCAACCCTCCCACCTGACCAGGGCCGCCGGTGACTGGCCTGCCGCTCTCCCCGCTTCGCTAACGCCTGTTAGGCCTGGGAGAAACGAAACCGTCCCCTCTGCAGACCATCACTCGGGGTGACGGCAGAACCTCACTGCCTAGGGTCTAAACACCTTTAAAAACATTAAAGCGCCTGCCCTCTCCCCCTGCCTTTTTACCACCAGCCCCTGAGTTTTGTTGTTGTTGTTTTTGAAAGACAAGAGTTTCCACTCTTGTCACCGCAGGCTGGAGTGCATGGCGCTATCTCGGCTCACTGCAACCTTATCCGCCTCCCGGGTTCAGGGATTCTCCTGCCTCTGCCTCCTGAGTAGCCTGAGATCACAGCGGAATGGCCACCACCACGCCCTGGCTAAATTTTTAAATTTTTGGTAGAGAACGAGTTTCTACATGTTGATCAGGGTGGTCCCCTTGAACTCCCGACTTCAGGTGATCCGCCCGCCCCCAGCCTCCCAAAGTGCTGGGATTACAGGTGTGAGCCTCCGCGCCCAGCAAGTTATGACCTCTCCTCTCGCTCTCCCTCTCCCTCCCTCTCCCTCCCTCCCCTCCTCCCTCCTCCTTACCTCCTTCTCCTTCCTTCCTCCCCTCCCTCCCTCCCTCCCTCCCTCTCTCTCTCTTTCTTTCTTTCTTTCGAGTGAATAAAACCAGAAAAATGGTCCACTTGTGTAGTTACAAGTAAACCAAGTTACTCACTTGGAGATTAACATACTTGTGCCTGCCTTCTCCTGCCCTGGCCGGCACATGTGTCTCCCTGAGGGAATCAGGCAGAAGGTGCAAGAGCAGCCCCTAGACTGTGACTCTTCCAGGGAGGCCTTGGCCAAACCACCGGACAGCCCTTGCCCAGGGTCGTCATGAGTAGGCAGGGCTGTAGGCTGAGCAGGGAGTCCCACAGGAGAGCCGACCGGGCTGTGCTTCCAGGAGAGGGCTGCAGCCTACAGAGCTATGCTCCTGTGGAAGGCCAGACCAACCAGCCTGCCCGAGAGGTGGGGAAGGGAAGGCCTTTGTCTTGCCAGATGCTCTAGTTTTGCTATTTATTTGCTGAGTGACTTGTCAGTAGCTTAGTCTCTAAGGAGAGACACCTCAGACCCTTCTCTGTAAAACGGGCATAATATCCGTAGTTACCTAATAAAGAGGTTGTACGGATTAAATGAGTTAATGCTTTCCAGCTGCTTATCACAGTGCACAACACACAGCAAGTGCCTAGAAAAACATTAGAGGTGTAGCGACAGCAGTGGGAGTCACTGTGACCACCACTAGCACCTTCTAGAACTCCCACAAAAAAGCACTAAGTCATCCATAAGCCGATCCCCCACCCCACAACGTCGTCCCTGTCACCCAGGCTACACAGTGATCACAGTCGAAAAAGGAACACTTCTGAGGACCAGTGGAAAGTGTGCCTGGAACATAAATGTTTGCTGAACGCATGCTGGAATCAAGAGATTGCAAATAAATCAGGGCTCATACGCTCCTCACAAAAAGAAACTGAAACTCACAGCCTACTCACAGAGGGCAGTTCAATTCCCTCAGTAGCTGACAGCACCAGCAGGCTTAGCTATGCCGGCTGAATGTGATGCTGGCTCCACTCTCCCTCTGCCTAAGGGAGCATGTGTTCGGCAAACATTAACTTTTCTGTGCCTCTGCTTATCTCTAAGCTGGGTAGCATAAAAATAGCAACTACTTTGTAGGATTGCTGTAAGAATTAGATGTGATACTGTACGTGTAAAGCACCCAAGTCGGTGCATTTGCACACTGTAAGTGTTCAATGATATTAGTTTTTATCATTTGTTTTCAGAAGATAAGAATTTGATCCCTGCTTATACTATACTCTCCTAATACTCTGAGCAAATTTTAGTCATCTCTGTGAAGTTTGTTCACCTCCTATAAAATGGGAGCATTATCCATTCAGCCTCATTAGACTGTTGTGATGAGTAAATCAAAGAAAATCAGTGAAAGTGCTCTCTGCCCCCTCCCATCCTATTTTGTTGTTGCTGTTATTTCGTTGTGTGTGTGTGTGTGTGTGTGTGTGTGTGTGTGTGTGTGTGTGTTTTTAAGATGAAGTCTCTCTCTGTTGCCAGGCTGGAGTGCTGTGGCGCAATCTTGGCTCACTGCAACCTCCACCTCCTGGGTTCAAGTGATCCTCCTGCCTCCGCCTCCCAAATAGCTGGGACTGCAGGCGCACACCACCATGCCCAGCTAATTTTTTGTATTTTTTAGTAGAGATGGGGTTTCACCATGTTGGCCAGGATGGTCTCAATCTCTTGACCTCATGATTCACCTGCCTTGGCCTCCCAAAGTGCTGGGATTACAGGCCTGAGCCACCGTGCCCAGCCTCCCATCTTTTTATGACTTACATCTCTTCCAGTGCCTGGTATATAAATGCCTGTCACATGAATGAATATAAAACTCTGGGATATGGTGGCTATTTAACTGTTCGCTGAACATTTGGATTAAAATGGAAGTACTTTTATGTGGCTTCAGCAATGGTGGCTCAACAGATGGGATGGTTTCAAGAGAGATTACAGACTGGCAACCACCCTTGGTCCCGTCTGTTGCTTCCTTTTTTTCTTTTTTAGGAACATGGGCTGTTACAATCAAGTCAAACACATCCCAGCAACTTTGAGTCTTTGGGTCCTGCCTCCCAAAGGGAGGACCAAAGGTCACCTTCTTTGTTCATCTAACAGATGAGTAAAAGATACACTGCAGCCACCAGATGATCTCTGCCTCATTCCAGAATCAAGATCAACTTTGAAACAATTAACAAATTGTTGTCTCTTAGTCCTAGAAGACTTGGAGTCTACTCTAGTTCTAGTTTAGCTTTTTCCAAGGTCGTTCCCTAATTTTATGCCTGCAGTTCTTCTTAACCAATCTCATTCTAAGGAGTTGTCTATTTTAATGGCCCTGGGCCAACAGCCTGCCAAAGAAATAAAAATAAAATAGCAGAAGGAAGATAGAAAAGAGAAGGAAAAGAAGAGGAAAAGGGAGAGGAGGAAAAGAAACAGAAGAAGGGGAAGGAAGAGGAGGAGAAAGAATGGAAGGGGAGGAGGAGGAGGAGAAAGAGGAAGAGGAGAAGGAGGAAAAAGAGGGAGAAGAGGAGGAGGAGGAGGAGGAAAAGCAAAAGGAGCAGGAAAGAGAAACAATAGTTTTTTGATTCCGTGGATTAGTCAGAAACCATTAACACTGAGTAGGCATTTCTCAACTTGCCCTCTTGGAACTCTGGAATGAAGCAAATCCCCTCGTGGGCTCTACTAGAGCACGTTCATTCTAACAAGATGAAGTTGCTGTTCCAGTAATTCATTTCAAGAAAACTTTCCTGGAAAGCTGTACTTTCCCCATAAGAAACCACTGCTTTATTAAGGTGCTTAAGATTACGGGGACTTGGCATGCAGGCATGCTGAAGGCATCATTTATTTTCTGGCCAGGCCCTGATTGCTGTGTGGGCTCACAAAACAGTACTGAGCAGGGAACACAGGGAGCATAGCAACCAGGTATGTCTCTAGTCCTTCCCAGGTCTCCATCCCCTTTTGAAAATGGAGATTCCAGTGTCTGCCCAGGGATTCCACCAGAGTGGATGAGATCATGTGTGTAAAACTTGTTTGAACTCCTTAGAGAAACAGTGTTCTTTAAATATCATTTCATTATCTGGTATGATTTTTAAATCTGTGCTTGTGTAACCAAGCAACAATACTTGAGGGGCATCTCTAACCCTATTAGCCAGTGTTCCCTAGCAGGTCACCCACTCTCAGCTCTTGCTCTCACCCCTTTTATCCTTTCCCTCTGACCAGCCTGAAAAGAAAAACAAGAAAAAGACCAAAAAAAAGTAAAGGACACAGACATCCATGGTACACCTCCTGTGTGTCGGGTATAAGGCTAGGCGCTTTGTGAAAATCTGCACAGCACCAGGTAAGAAAGGGATTATCATCATCATATCCCCAAAGAAATAGGCTCAGAGGCCGGGTGCGGTGGCTCAAGCCTGTAATCCCAGCACTTTGGGAGGCCGAGGCGGGTGGATCACGAGGTCAGGAGATCGAGACCCTCCTGGCTAACACAGTGAAACCCCGTCTCTACTAAAAATACAAAAAACTAGCCGGGCGCGGTGGCGGGCGCCTGTAGTCCCAGCTACTCGGAGGCTGAGGCGGGAGAATGGCGGGAACCCGGGAGGCGGAGCTTGCAGTGAGCCGAGAGCGCGCCACTGCACTCCAGCCTGGGCGACACAGCGAGACTCCGTCTCAAAAAAAAAAAAAAAAGAAATAGGCTCAGAAAGGTTAAGTAATTTGTAGAACCAAGATGCTAACCAAGCTGTTCCTGGCTTACTCTTTCTGACAGTGCCATTGTCCCTCAAAGAGCTCTAAAAAGATTCTCTTACCCCATCACATTTGAGAGCTGCTGGCATGGACCTGGTTAATGAGCTCAACTCATAAATAAATACTGGGGGCTCATTATTATGAAAGATGACCATTGCTAATCAGATTACAATCTCATTTAAACAGAAGTCCTGAACCCATTTTTTTCAATAGAGTTCAGTCTAGCTGAGTTAATGACTTGTCTACCGGTCACTCTTAACCTAGTTCTGACCTGCCTTCCACTGACTGGCAATAAGCCCATCTAATCCTTCCTGGACTTTGTACCCTGTGGAGAGGTAGATAGAGACAGTGGAGGAATGCAACCAGCGATGGAAAATTGTTTTGACACCTTGCCTCTCTCCTCCCTCATCTCACACACTACTTCTTTCGTGTTCCACCAACCTTTGATCTCTTTTTTACCCCACACTTCTACAAACATCGAGGATCCTTGCTAAAGCTCAGACAGATCTATGTTTAAATCCAAGACCCTGATCCTTGGGCATGTCCTTAACTTCTCTCAGTCTCACTTTCTCCAACTGAAAACTGTGGGAGAATAGGATTGCTGTGAAGATTCAATAAGATAATATATCCATAAAAGGTACTTAGCATAGCACCTGCACATGTAAATAGTAGCTGCATACTATTATTTCTTTTTTCAAAAGTCTATCCCTTTTAATTTGAGGGATCATAGTCATTGTCCCTCAATGACTATGACCTCAATGACCTCAAATTAAAAGGGATCATAGTCATTGAGTCATGGTCAAATTAAAACTCCTAATTGTGGTTTAAGCTCCTCAATAGTTATACCTATTTCTCATATTTATTTATTCTTTCATATATCAAATATTTACTGAAGATCTACCACATACCCGGCCAGGACAATGTACATCACAGATGCAAACACCTGACTCCCTGTTATGTATTCATCTGTTTTCACGCTGCTATAAAGACACTACCCAAGACTGGGTGATTTATAAACAAAGGAGGTTTAATTGACTCAGTTCCGTATGACTGGGGAGGCCTCAGGAAACTTACGATCATGGTGGAAGGGGAAGCAGGCACCTTCTTCACAAGGCAGCAGGAACGAGTGTGAGCCCAGGGGGAAGAGCCTCTTATAAACCATCAGATCTCATAAGAACTCAGTCACTATCAGGAGAATAGCAAGGGGAAACCGCCTCCATGATCCAGTCACCTCCCTCCCTCAACATGTGGGGATTACAATTTGAGATGAGATTTGGTGGGGATACAGAGCCAAACTATATCATAGTATTTACACTATAGAGGACAGAAAAAAAGACAGCCAATCAACCAACCAAGACTTAAAGGAGATTTGAGAAGGAGCCACACAAATATGAGAAAGGGAGGGCCAGGAAAAGAGTGTGGCTTGTGCAAAGGCCCTGAGGCTAACAGGTAGCTGGCAGGCTTCAACCACAAGGGCAGTGGACATTCTGGCTGGAGGAGGGAGGCAGGGGCGGAGGGACATGAGGTCAGGCAGAGCAGACATTTGCCGTGGGTACAAAATTAAGGCGCAGGCTGGGAGCCATGGCTCACACCTGTAATCCCAACACTTTGGGAGGCCGAGATAGGCGGATCACCTGAGGTCAGGAGTTCAAGACCAGCCTGGTCAACATGGAAAAACCCTGTCTCTACTAAAAATACAAAAAATTGGCCAGGCATGGTGGCACATGCCTGTAATCCTAGCTACTCGGAAGGTTGAGGCAAGAGAATCACTTGAACCCGGGAGGCGGAGGTTGCAGTGAGCCAAGATCATGCCACTATGCTCCAGCCTGGGTGACAGAATGAGACTCTGTCTCAAAAAAAGAAAAACAAACAAAATTAAAGGGCAGCAAAAAGCTCAGTAATCAAGATGAATAATATTTTAATGATCATATTTAATACAAAATATCATGATAAAACATCAATATTTTA
Source organism: Rhinopithecus bieti (assembly GCF_001698545.2). Lineage (NCBI taxonomy): Eukaryota > Metazoa > Chordata > Mammalia > Primates > Cercopithecidae > Rhinopithecus > Rhinopithecus bieti. The sequence goes on along the minus strand of NW_016814423.1, from coordinate 3,110,902 downwards.
GATAAAGACAGGATCAGTATGAGTGATTCCCCATTTTGCCTCAGGCTCTGCTATGGCCCAGCACAGTGTCCATCTTGAGAATGGAGAACCCGCTTACATTTTGCTCCTGGAGCCAGTGCCTCACTTGCCTCACCCTCCTCCCAGCCCTGAGCCCGAGAGGAGCAGGGACAGGCAATGCAGGGCCCTGAGGTCACTGCGTTTTTGGAACATGACCTGACATGCACCCGACTCCTCCAACCACTGTCCTCTGTGTGCCGCATCCTCTCCGCTGCAGTCACGCACATGCCATCATGGCCCGTGGCCACCATCCTCCTCCTTGACACTCTAGAAGTTGCTCTGTCTGAGCGAGGCGGCAGAATTTACAACAGGATGTGGTTATTGGCGCTGCACAGATATGTGAGGGGAGTCTAGACGTTCGGTGTGTTCGTTCAGCAGGGTGGCTACGGACCTTCTCTGTGCCAGTCATCAGGCTAGATGAGAGGATGTGACAGGGAGCAAGAAGCCCATGGAGCCTGGGCTGCCAGCCCACTCATGACCCTAGGAGTCCTCGCACAAGATCAAGGAGACCTGAAATAAACGGCCAGAAACAAACCCTCAGATGATACAGTCAGCCAGCAGCCTCAGCCTCAGAGGCAAGGTAGGCAACCGCCATGAAGACGTTCTTCAGCCCAGACAGATGTGGGTAGGAGGCTGGCTGTATCACCTAGAAGCTGTGGGATCTTGGACAGTTTACAGGGTCGTTCCAAGGGTCAATTTTCTCATCTGTGGAGTGGAAACAGACTCCTTTCAGAGGCCCCCTGTGAGGAGCAGAGAATGACTNAAAAAAAAAAAAAAAGAAATAGGCTCAGAAAGGTTAAGTAATTTGTAGAACCAAGATGCTAACCAAGCTGTTCCTGGCTTACTCTTTCTGACAGTGCCATTGTCCCTCAAAGAGCTCTAAAAGATTCTCTTACCCCATCACATTTGAGAGCTGCTGGCATGGACCTGGTTAATGAGCTCAACTCATAAATAAATACTGGGGCTCATTATTATGAAAGATGACCATTGCTAATCAGATTACAATCTCATTTAAACAGAAGTCCTGAACCCATTTTTTTCAATAGAGTTCAGTCTAGCTGAGTTAATGACTTGTCTACCGGTCACTCTTAACCTAGTTCTGACCTGCCTTCCACTGACTGGCAATAAGCCCATCTAATCCTTCCTGGACTTTGTACCCTGTGGAGAGGTAGATAGAGACAGTGGAGGAATGCAACCAGCGATGGAAAATTGTTTTGACACCTTGCCTCTCTCCTCCCTCATCTCACACACTACTTCTTTCGTGTTCCACCAACCTTTGATCTCTTTTTTACCCCACACTTCTACAAACATCGAGGATCCTTGCTAAAGCTCAGACAGATCTATGTTTAAATCCAAGACCCTGATCCTTGGGCATGTCCTTAACTTCTCTCAGTCTCACTTTCTCCAACTGAAAACTGTGGGAGAATAGGATTGCTGTGAAGATTCAATAAGATAATATATCCATAAAAGGTACTTAGCATAGCACCTGCACATGTAAATAGTAGCTGCATACTATTATTTCTTTTTTCAAAAGTCTATCCCTTTTAATTTGAGGGATCATAGTCATTGTCCCTCAATGACTATGACCTCAATGACCTCAAATTAAAAGGGATCATAGTCATTGAGTCATGGTCAAATTAAAACTCCTAATTGTGGTTTAAGCTCCTCAATAGTTATACCTATTTCTCATATTTATTTATTCTTTCATATATCAAATATTTACTGAAGATCTACCACATACCCGGCCAGGACAATGTACATCACAGATGCAAACACCTGACTCCCTGTTATGTATTCATCTGTTTTCACGCTGCTATAAAGACACTACCCAAGACTGGGTGATTTATAAACAAAGGAGGTTTAATTGACTCAGTTCCGTATGACTGGGGAGGCCTCAGGAAACTTACGATCATGGTGGAAGGGGAAGCAGGCACCTTCTTCACAAGGCAGCAGGAACGAGTGTGAGCCCAGGGGAAGAGCCTCTTATAAACCATCAGATCTCATAAGAACTCAGTCACTATCAGGAGAATAGCAAGGGGAAACCGCCTCCATGATCCAGTCACCTCCCTCCCTCAACATGTGGGGATTACAATTTGAGATGAGATTTGGTGGGGATACAGAGCCAAACTATATCATAGTATTTACACTATAGAGGACAGAAAAAAAGACAGCCAATCAACCAACCAAGACTTAAAGGAGATTTGAGAAGGAGCCACACAAATATGAGAAAGGGAGGGCCAGGAAAAGAGTGTGGCTTGTGCAAAGGCCCTGAGGCTAACAGGTAGCTGGCAGGCTTCAACCACAAGGGCAGTGGACATTCTGGCTGGAGGAGGGAGGCAGGGGCGGAGGGACATGAGGTCAGGCAGAGCAGACATTTGCCGTGGGTACAAAATTAAGGCGCAGGCTGGGAGCCATGGCTCACACCTGTAATCCCAACACTTTGGGAGGCCGAGATAGGCGGATCACCTGAGGTCAGGAGTTCAAGACCAGCCTGGTCAACATGGAAAACCCTGTCTCTACTAAAATACAAAAAATTGGCCAGGCATGGTGGCACATGCCTGTAATCCTAGCTACTCGGAAGGTTGAGGCAAGAGAATCACTTGAACCCGGGAGGCGGAGGTTGCAGTGAGCCAAGATCATGCCACTATGCTCCAGCCTGGGTGACAGAATGAGACTCTGTCTCAAAAAAAGAAAACAAACAAAATTAAAGGGCAGCAAAAGCTCAGTAATCAAGATGAATAATATTTTAATGATCATATTTAATACAAAATATCATGATAAAACATCAATATTTTAGATAAAGACAGGATCAGTATGAGTGATTCCCCATTTTGCCTCAGGCTCTGCTATGGCCCAGCACAGTGTCCATCTTGAGAATGGAGAACCCGCTTACATTTTGCTCCTGGAGCCAGTGCCTCACTTGCCTCACCCTCCTCCCAGCCCTGAGCCCGAGAGGAGCAGGGACAGGCAATGCAGGGCCCTGAGGTCACTGCGTTTTGGAACATGACCTGACATGCACCCGACTCCTCCAACCACTGTCCTCTGTGTGCCGCATCCTCTCCGCTGCAGTCACGCACATGCCATCATGGCCCGTGGCCACCATCCTCCTCCTTGACACTCTAGAAGTTGCTCTGTCTGAGCGAGGCGGCAGAATTTACAACAGGATGTGGTTATTGGCGCTGCACAGATATGTGAGGGGAGTCTAGACGTTCGGTGTGTTCGTTCAGCAGGGTGGCTACGGACCTTCTCTGTGCCAGTCATCAGGCTAGATGAGAGGATGTGACAGGGAGCAAGAAGCCCATGGAGCCTGGGCTGCCAGCCCACTCATGACCCTAGGAGTCCTCGCACAAGATCAAGGAGACCTGAAATAAACGGCCAGAAACAAACCCTCAGATGATACAGTCAGCCAGCAGCCTCAGCCTCAGAGGCAAGGTAGGCAACCGCCATGAAGACGTTCTTCAGCCCAGACAGATGTGGGTAGGAGGCTGGCTGTATCACCTAGAAGCTGTGGGATCTTGGACAGTTTACAGGGTCGTTCCAAGGGTCAATTTTCTCATCTGTGGAGTGGAAACAGACTCCTTTCAGAGGCCCCCTGTGAGGAGCAGAGAATGACTGTGAGGTGTGTGACGTGCTTGACGAGCACCGTCTGTCAGGATTATGATGGCAGCACTGAAGTGCTTTCTGTTTCTATTCTGACCTACAACGGTGCCTCCTTCTGTCACCAAGTATAGGTAAGAGTTGGTAGAAGAATGGCAGACTCCTCCAGTGGCTCCCAGTTCCTGCAGGGAGGCAGCCGGCAGCAGATGTAAGGATGCCCTGCCGGTCAGACGCTTGGAGAAGGAACAAGATGCCGCCAGCACCACTCACGGGGTTTGCAAATAAACTGTCACATCTCAGCTCTCACCAGTGTGCGGCTGTGACAGACAGGTTCATGTGTGTGCAACACCCTCTTCCCCAACTTTAACACTTTCTGTTGAAAAATCCCAGGCTGCACAGAAAAGCAGCTTTCAAGTAGACGGAGGAATCTGTGAGCATCAGGTCTTCCCGGCAGGGAGGTGAGGACAGCCGGTGCCTGCATCCTTAGCCTGATTATCGGCTGAATTGCAGAATTTGCAGCAAGGTTTCGAAGGATCGCCAGCCTGGGTGGTTCAAACTGGCAAGGTCCAGTGCCCATGCATGGAGCCCAAGCTACCTGCCAGTCTGATGACAGTCAGGTTTGTAGGGCTCCATCTTGGAATTTTAGGCCAGAGAGAAAAGGTCGGAGCCCCTCTCTGTGGTACCTTTGGGGAAAGCCAGAAACAAGGATACCAAGAATAGTTCAGAGTTTTGAGCTGGAAGGCGTCTCAAAAAACAGGTAGTCCAGTCATTTTCACATGTCCACTTTTACAGGGAAAACCTTGTTTATCTCAAATATAATCATATTATAAACTTAATATGTATTTTTAAAAAGAAAAAAACATGCTCTTCTGTGTTGCTCAACAGGGATGCTATTGAACATTCCAGAAAGAATTTGTTTTGTGGAACAGTCCTGTTGCACAAAATATTTAGTATTCCTGGCCCCCATCCCCAATATCAGCAGTCCCCCCTCCGCCACCTCAAGTGACTGAAACTAAAAAGCCCCACATATTTCTCCATGCCCTCTGTGGTTACCATTCCCACTGGGAACTCATCTAATTAAGTGGGGTTGCAAGGGAGAGGGCAGCCACTGAGCCTGAGATGGCGCCCTTGAACCTGGCCTTTGCAGAGCATCCTCTAAAAACCACCGTGGAGTTGCCTGACAACACCGGAGGCAGCACATTCTCACTGTATTGCCTGGAATAAACCCTTTAGTCTCTGGGGGCTTCCATTTTCTCCTCTGCAAAACAGAAATGATAATCCTTGCCTATTCCATAGCACTTTTGTGGAGACCAAATGAGGCCTTGCGCACAGCATACTTTGTTAACTCCCGAGCCCTTGCTGATGTACAGCATCCTTCATCATATTACTCTCCTGTGTATATAAAGACACTGTTATCCAAGTCTTTTGAAAAGACTTACCATGGAAACCAAATAATAAAAGCAAAAAGCTCAGTCATAAGGCTTTCACTGAAACCTACTTCTATTCGCATCCATTGCACACACAGCCCCTGGAGACGATGGCTGTGCTCCACTCCCACTGAGACACCTACTTCGGCTTTTGTTAGCTGCCAAGACAGTCAACCAACCTCGACCTGCAGCCGAGGCTCAGTCAGCACGACTGGGAAGCCCACAACTTAGAAAAAAACTGCTTAGTGGGCCTCAGTCCTTTCCCTGCTATCCAAATGGTCCTTTTGACTTGAAAATATATCAGGAAAAAAGTTATGAACAGACACTTCACCCAACTTCACACCTGTAGCAGATCCAGATGTCACCATTTTGACAATGTCTGTATTATTTTCAGTGTTTTGACAGCTTGGAACCTAATTCATTAACAAAAGTTGAGATTTTCATTGAAAGGAGAATCAAGATGACATCACATCATTGAGGTCTCTCTTTCCCCTGGATTATTTGAAGAGTAGTCCTCAAGTCATAAAAGAGAAGGCTGTGCAGGTATGTTTTTCAGAATGAATGCATCCATTTTAACTTCACTGTAAGCTACAGCCAATGTTTTTCTAAGTTCCAAATCTTAGTAGGTGAAATAGCTGAGTTTATTTATTTCTTTTCCTCTGTTCCTCATTCCTGTGTTCGTGGTATGCATTACCCTGAAATGAGTGTCCTTCTAACATTCCCAAGTAAGCCCCAGGAGCCAGGTGGAGTTGCTTTAGTAGGCTTAGGATCAGCTTTGCAGGATAAAATCTCACAATATGTCCACTTACTCCCACCCGTGGCCATTGTTTTATCTAGTTTGGCTAAATACAACTGATGGTTCAAAGAGAAAATGCATGGCATGGTTTTGCTGGCTTCCTCAAAATATCCAAGGGATTCCACGTGGGTAAATCTAATATAAATAAGAAGTACATGATTCCATTTCTCTCTAAACATGCCTGGGCTAAAGATAAATGGAAAGGGTGCCTGGCTTGAAACATTCTACTTTCTCCACTTCAGAAAAAAATAGCATGAACAAATAAAGCGGATCCAAAACACTAGCCCAGGATCACCAAACACAAAGGAGGAAAATACTGAAACGGCAAAAGAAAACGTAAGTGAAACTTTCCATGTTCATTCACGCTGGGGAGCACAGAGAAGCTAAACCAGTAACTGAATTTTTAAGGATCATGTGTGGCTTTATTGTCACCCCTGGCAGTAGAGGTCTGGCCATCTTACCCACTGACCTGGAGCAGCTGCACTTTGGCTGTGTTCGTCTTTGCTGGTGTATCCCAGTTTGTTGCCAAGGAAAAACGAAATAGAAGGCCGGGAGCAAAAGGTCAATAATGGCAGCAGAAGAAAGGAAACCTGTTAAAATGTCTCTGCCTCTCCATCACCTTTGCTTCTTTGTGAACACTTACTCTTCTAGACCAGATGCTTGTGCGAATAAAGGCCTGTTATACAAGCAATTCAAAAACAATACACGGGCAAGTTTTCCCATGGTAAATGTCGATTAACCCATAATGGGCAGTGCACCTTCAAACGGAGGATCTGGGTGCTAAGCAGCAACACAGCTAGTTAGTAAGCATGTGACTCCTCATTCAGTCGAACCAGCTTTGCCACTTGCTTTCTGTGTGACATGGGTCAAGTCAATCTCTTTAATTTTCAGATTTGGCATTTGTCTAATGGGATTAATAACTATGACTATCTCATGATTTTTGTGTGCCTTAAAGAAATAATCCAGATAAACTCTTAACACATTGCCTGGTACAAAATTCTTACAAATGTTAGTCATTGTTATTGTTTTTGTTAGAGATTTGAAAATATGCCATATGAGAGGCAAGTGAAATACCTTCTCTAAACCGTTTCACTCCACAATTCTGCATTACTCGCAGCTATGCAGTGCTCACCAGTTACGGTGCTTAATTCAAATTTTAAAATTTCTGTTCCCATTTCTTATGCACCATTAAATCTGACAGAGCTGGAATTCCTCTGGGTACCTCGCCAGGAACCCTGCCTGCATCTGGACCCACCTGGATATTGCATGGATATAAAGAGCACAGCCTGGAGTTTTCACCTGCGAAGAAACAGTGTCACTCCGGCCAGCACTGCCTACGTGAAAAGCTGGCCAGCCTCTAAGAGAAACACTTTGTCTCAGAGAGCAGGCATGAGGCTATTCCACAGACTCCCTATCCAAGAGGAACTTCCTGGTAGTGAACTATGCAGTGTGCTCATGTTTACACAGTAGGTGTACCTGATGTCTAAATTAAAGGCAGCCTGTAGCATTCAGGATGACATCAATAAAGGGGGTGGCAGCAGCATCCCAGAGCATTGAAACTGCCAAAGGATTATAAATCATTCTACTGTAAAGACACATGCACACATATGTTTATTGCAGCACTGTTCACAATAGCAAAGACTTGGAACCAACCCAAATGCCCATCAATGGTAGACTGGATAAAGAAAACGTGGCACATATACACCATGGAATACTATGCAGCCATAAAAAAGAATGAGTTCATGTCCTTTGCAGGGACATGGATGAAGCTGGAAACCATCATTCTCAGCAAACTAACACAGGACCAGAAAACCAAGCACCACATGTTTTCACTTGTAAGTGGGAGTTGAATAATGAGAACGCATAGACACAGGGAGGGGAACATCACACACTGGGGCCTATTGAGGGGTGGGGGGCAAGGGGAGGGAGAGAATTAGGACAAATACCTAATGCATGCAGGGTTTAAAACCTAGGTGATGGGTTGGTGTTGCAGCAAACCATATGGCACATGTATACCTATGCAACAAACCTGCACATTCTGCACATGTATCCCAGAACTTAAACTAAAATAAAAAATAAAAAATATACACATATGCAAACCAGTACAGGAGAAAGAAAAGAAAAGAAAAGAAAAGAAAAGAAAAGAAAAGAAAAGAAAAGAAAAGAAAAGAAAGAAGGAAGGAAGGAAGGAAGGAAGGAAGGAAGGAAGGAAAGAAGGAAAGAAGGAAAGAAGGAAAGAAGGAAAGAAGGAAAGAAGGAAAGAAGGAAAGAAGGAAAGAAGGAAAGAAAGAAAGCCAGCCATGGGCTGAGGGACGTATGCAAGTCTGAAGAGAAGCACTCATTGATGTAGGGTACCAGGACAGTGCCCAAGTAGCGCTGATGGACGCAGGCACAAAACAAGATGCCTTTCCTTCCTCCATCTCCCACAGATGGAATCTCTTTGCTCTAACAGGGTTGTTGTGGGTCTGCTACATTATCCAGCTTTTACATTTACTTTTATTTGTGAGACTGAGTTGGTAGTGTCATTTACCCACTCAGAATAAGGAAATGTGAAATTCCCACTCACAACCAAAACTTTTTGGCTGGGTATAGAGCAAGAAATCTGTCCATCCATCAGCAACTCCATCCAGTCAGTGCATCAAAGCAGGAGAGTAGTTGAAAAAGCTCCAATAAGATGATGAGTTAATGCAGTTTGCTGCTTCTTCCCCTGAACCAAATTCTGAGATACCCTGGGAGCAAAAAGAAATGTGGTGAACCCCAAAACCCAGTGTTACTGCTGTGAGACTCACCAGAAAACATAGAAGGTGGCTGGGTTGCTATGCGGACACGGCATCCTAGGCTGGAGGAGGGCCAGGCCACCAATGAGCATGGAGGCCAGGGAGAGCTGTCAGTCTCTGCCCTTTTCTTTCCTCAACATGAACCTCAACACCCATCATCTAAATGCAGCAATGCCAGCCCAGCCCAGTGCCTGCTGGAAATGAAGGGACACAATGGAGCAGCCCAAAGCAGAGTTAAGAAGGTCTCTGAATACCGCACATCTACAGCCATCTGATCTTTGACAAACCTGAGAGAAACAAGAAATGGGGAAAGGATTCCCTATTTAATAAATGGTGCTGGGAAAATTGGCTAGCTATAAGTAGAAAGCTGAAACCAGTTTCAGCTTTCCTTACCCCTTATACGAAGATTAATTCAAGATGGATTAGAGACTTAAATGTTAGACCTAATACCATAAAAACCCTAGAAGAAAATCTAGGTAGTACCATTCAGGACATAGGCATGGGCAAGGACTTCATGTCTAAAACACCAAAAGCAA